>NC_133376.1:7668765-7726265 GCF_049309525.1 Garra rufa
CCATGGTATTTTAATAAAGACATTATTTAGTCAAATAATTTCATGTTTTAGTGTAGCAACGTGTTAAGTAGTGTCTAAATAGTTAATATTCTTTTATTAAAAAGTCAGAAAATTCTTACAAAACTTTTACAAAAAAGGTTTAAAGTGTAGCAGTACAAAACAATAGAATTCACAATGTATAAAATGTGTGTGTTCTGTGTGAAGACACACAACTACTGCTCTGTCACTGAAGGATCTTTGGTTTTGTCAGCTGCAGGATTTTCACTGTGTTCCTTTGCCTACACTATCAAAGTATGCCTGTGCATCTTTAGCTGCCACCGCTAGTGCCTCACTCGTCTTATGCGCCCTGCCTGATTGACAACTGAAGAGCTGAGAGAAGGATTATGGGAGAAATGAGCACCCAGAGGGGCAGCTTAGGGAATCCCAGTCAAACCTGCTGGATATTGACAAGCTCGCCACTATTAAGTATTTACAAAACCCTGTGTGCTCGAGCTGAGCCGCTGGCACATGAAGTTATTTGTCAAAGACAGATGGAGAAGCATAAACACAGCCGAGTGCCGGGCGTTAACTTGCGAAGTGCTGTCGCCCACACCAAATGCAAATAGTGACATATAGAATATTGCCAGAATGGAGTGGGCGACACATAAATCCCCGTTCACTGGTCTTATTTTACAGCTGGACAAGCATATAGTAATGTTTCCTTTATGATTCAATTAAAACAATAGTCTCTTCAGTTTCTGCTTATATTCACAAAAACACACAAATAAGCAGAGAAACAAATGTGAAGTGAAACTACGCATTAGATTCTTTAACAATAGTCCTGAAGTTCTAAATACCGTAACTAAAGCTACTTTACTTTTTTCTGATTGCCTGATGCACATTCATTATAGATTGAGATGTTTTTGGCAACTTGTTTTAGTGAAATAACAGTTGGTGGTTCAAGTGCTGCCTTCTGGCATCCTAAAAAGAAAACAAAATCAATAAGGAGAGAGTGAGATTCCAGAAGCAGCTCAGAACGGCCACTTTAGGAGAAGCACCAGGTATGATCTTCACCATAGATATATATATATACCTAGATGCCTCATTAGCGACTGTTTCTATGGGCCTTTATACGTAAGCCGTCCGTCATTTTGCTGCGGTCCACTTGACGTCATTCACCCATAGATCTATGTAAATCACCATAGTAACTGTCACTGAATATTCAAAATGCCACAGTCCTGAACAGCCGTTGGGCTGCGAACCTACAGTATGGTGAATGACGTCAAGTGGACCGTTCCAAAATTCCGGACGCATCTACGTGCTTGGAGCGGTCCAATGGGGTATCTAGGTATACATATCTATGATCTTTACCCCAAGCTTCTTATACTTATATACTTCTGTGATATCACATCCAAACAATCCACCTAAATAATAACTAGAATCCCAGTACCATCCTAACAGTATATGAAATCACATTCATTTATTCATTCAATTATTTATTTAAATTCTTATCAAATATATAACATATATTATATACACTACCGGTCAAAATTTGGGGTCAATAAGAGTTGTAAGTTTTTAAAGAAAGTCTCTTATGCTCATCAGTGCTGCATTTATTTAATCAAAAATATAGAAAAAAAACTGTAATATTGCGGAATGTTGTAATATACTTTAAAATCTAATTTATTCCTGTGATGCAAAGCTGATTTTCATCAGCCATTACTTAAGCAATAAGGTACGAGAGGCTGTGCTGTATCATGAATAAATCACGGCTGAAGGGCGTTGTTAGGCACGACGCGAAGCGGAGTCTTAAGTGTTAAGTCTTAAGTGTCACATGATCCTTCAGAAATCATTCTAATATACTGATTTATTATTAGAATGATCTATATTGGATCTAATATTGGATATATATATTGCAACAGTTGCCCTGCAAAGTATTTATTTAGAAATTGTGATATTTTTTCAGGATTCTTTGATGAATAAAAAGTTAAAAAAGAACACTATTTATTTAAAATATAAATATTTTGTAACAATATTCAGTACACTACCATCCAAAACTTTTTGGGGTCAGTATTTTTTGTTTTCTTTCTTTCTTTTTCGTTCTTTCTTTCTTTCTTTCTTTCTTTCTTTCTTTCTTTCTTTCTTTCTTTCTTTCTTTTTGAAATAAATTATTAATTTGTGTTTTGGTTACCATTGACTTTCAAAAAAAAAAAACATAAAACAAAGCAGCAAAATACAAAAACAGAACAATACACAAAACAACACAAAGCACAACACACAAAAAAACAAACTAACACAAAACAAAACAAAAAAAGCTTAAACAAAACAAATCAACACAAAACAACAAAAAGCAAAACAAAAACAGAACAAAACACAAAACAACACAGAGCACAACACAAAAAAACAAAACAAACCAACACACACAAAGCAAATCTACACAAAACAAAACAACATAACACAAACAAAACAAAAAATAAACAAAACAAAATAACACACACAAAAAATAAAACAAAAACAGAACAAAACACAAAAAAAAAAACAAACCAACGCACAAAGCAAATCTACACAAAACAAAACACAAACAAAACAAAAAAAATAAACAAAACAAAATAACACAAAAAAATAAATATAACAAAAACAGAACAAAACACAAAACAACACAGAGCACAAAAAAACACACAAAGCAAATCTACACAAAACAAAACAACATAACACAAAAAATAACACAAAAAACTAAATAAAACAAAAACAGAACAAAACACAAAATAACAGAGCACAAAACAACACACACACAAAGCAAATCTACACAAAACAAAAAAAATAAACAAAACAAAATAACACAAAAAATAAAACAAACCAACACACACACACACACACACACACACACACACACACACACACACACACACACACACAAAGCAAATCTACACAAAACAAAACACAAACAAAACAAAAAATAAACAAAACAAAATAACACAAAAAACTACATATAACAAAAACAGAACAAAACACAAAACAACACAGAGCACAAAAAACACACAAAGCAAATCTACACAAAACAAAACAACATAACACAAAAAATAACACAAAAAAACTAAATAAAACAAAAACAGAACAAAACACAAAATAACAGAGCACAAAACAACACACACACACACACACACACACACACACACACACACACACACACACACACACACACACACACACACACAAAGCAAATCTACACAAAATAAAACACAAACAAAACAAAAAATAAACAAAACAAAATAACACAAAAAACTACATATAACAAAAACAGAACAAAACACAAAACAACACAGAGCACAAAACAACACAAAAAACAAAACAAACCAACACAAATGCAAAAAACACACAAAGCAAATCTACACAAAACAACAAAAAGCAAAACAACAAAAAAACAAAACAAAACATCACAAAAACCAAACAAAACAACAAAACACAAAACAAAACAAAAAACAGAACAAAATACAAACAACACACACACACACACACACACACAAAAACACACAAAGCAAATTAACACAACACAAACAAAACAACACAAAAAACTAAACACAGGACAAAAAAACACAAAAAAACAAAAACAGAACAAAACACAAAACAACACAAAAAACAAAACACAAAACAAAACAAAACAAAACACAAAAAAACAAACACAAGACAGCACAAAAAAAAACTAAACAAAAAACAAAGCAAAGCACAACAAAACACACACACACACACACACACACACACACACACACACACACACACACACACACACACACACACACACACACACACACACACAACTAAAAACAAAACACAAATCAGCAACATCAAAATATCTTTTGTTACACAGAAGAAAAAAAGTCATACAGGTTTGAAACTACATGAAGTTCAGTAAATGATTACTATTGTTATTTTGAACTATTTTGAACTATTCTCGTTGAATCAAATTCAAAGTAAAATGTTATGTTTTGTAAAGTCAATGCTTTTCACATTTACACACAAACACACACACTTAATTTTAACAGTTTAACATTTTTTTACACAAATCCAATCAGATGTTCATTCGACTTCTTATTCTATGCTTCTTCTAACAGTTATGAGAGTACTATGTGAGTGCTGATATTTTTACGCCTTAACATTTGAACCCTTGCTCAGTTATTCACGGCTAAACCCGCAACCTTTCCTCCAGTCACACATTTAAGGATACACATGCATTTGTTAAGAGTACCGCATCTTGTGAGTGAATGACACCTGGTAGCACGGCCTGATTCGATTAACACTTTCTAGGCTGTAAGTGAGACTCTAGGATGGCTGTGAATGTGGCATCTGTAGATGCAGTCAAGTGCAACATTTTTTTTTTTTCAGTGGATAATTTCTGGCAAGCAAAAGAAAGTAAAGTAAAAGGAGTTAAAGGAGGAGTTAAAAGAAGTGATTGATGTGAAAGGGTAAAAAAAAAAAATATAAAAATAAAAATAAATAAATAAATGCGATACAAAATTATACTGTCAGCTCTAAAGAAAGAGAGTCTAAAATGGATAGCAGCAGTCCTGCGCGCATTTGAACACATCCAGGAAGAATGCAAGCTAAGGCAGAGTCAAATGTGGGTCACACAAATAAATTGCCCTGTGCTTCTCTTTAAAAGCATCATCTGTCTGTCAGCCGGACAAAGTGTGTCAACACCAGCACGGCTCTATGACTATGACAAGACCTATTTAGTGTGTGCAATACATGTTTGATAGATGGGAGATGTGAAACTGAACGCTGGGTGTTCTGACTTCACCTCCCTGTATTGATAAATAATGTGTCTTTTCCAGAAACTTATGTGCTTTAACAAAGACGCATCCCTGTTTTATGTTTCAGGCTTCTGCACAGAAATAACCCCATTACATTCTCCGACAGCTAATGATGTTTGATAGTTTCCAGTGTCTATTGCTATGCTGTTTAATAAATACTGCTCTTAAAAGCACTCTGATATATTGTTAAGCCCCCCCCCAAAAAAAAGCTTCTGAGAGAGTTTATCCTGCAGCAACGTTTAGCTGATCATTTTGTTTGTAAAGACAAAACTGGCTCTCTCACTGTAATCATTCCAGTTCATCTTTAGTTTTCCAGTGACGCTTCCCTCATTCATTCAAACTGCTGTTTGGCCTTTAGCAGCACTATCTGTCATATATTTGTGGCTCATTAACAGGTGCTCTTTTGATGTGGGAGTAACAGAAACATCGAGTGGAAAGAGACGCTTCACGGTCCTGAGGCCTCTGAGTCATGTTAATTTGTTCCCATCAGTACACACATAAATCAGCTTTTGCACCATCATCGTCAAGCATCCCACACGCACTCACTTCAAAGAACAGAAATATACAGAAGTGACACAAACCAGCCTGAAATGAAGTATCACAAAGTTAAATATTGTAACTAATAAATTTTATATTGTACTCAAAACTAAGTACATTTCTGGTTAAGCAGACAATGCAGGGTATGAAAACTGCATAAAAATCCATCTATCTATCTACAAAAATATCTAGCCATCTATACAGCTGTTCATCCATCCATCCATCTATACAAATGTCGAGCCATCTATCCAGTTGTCTATCTATCCAACTATATATACAAATGCCTAGACATCTATCTATCCATCCATCCCATCAATTGTCTAGCCATCTATCCATCCATCCATCTATCTACCCATTTATCCATCTAAACAAATAAACTTGAAAAACTTGAATCCATCCATCCATCCATCTATACAAATGTCTAGTCATCTATCCAGTCATCTATCATCCATCCATCCATCCATCCATCCATCCATCCTATCAAATATCTAGCCATCTATCCATCCTTCCATCTATATAAATGTCTTGTCATCTATCTAATCCTCTATCCATCCATCCACCCGTCTGTCCATCCATCCACCTATACAAATGTCTAACCATCCATCCATCCATCCATCCATCCATCCATCCATCTATACAAATGTCTAGCTATCATCCAGTCCTCTATCCATCCATCTATCTATTCATCTATCCATCCGTCTGTCCATCCATCCAACTATACAAATGTCTAACCATCTATCTAGTCATCCATCCATCCATCATCCATCCAACCATCTATTCATTCACCCATCCATCTATACAAATGTCTAGTCATCTATCTATCCATCCATCCCATCAAATGTCTATCCATCCATCCATCCATCCATCCATCCATCCATCCATCCATCCATCCATCCATCCATCCATCCATCCATCCATTCATCCATCCATCTATCTATCCATCTGTCTGTCCATCCATCCAACTATACAAATGTCTAACCATCTATCTAGTCATCCATCCATTCATTCATCCATCTATCTATACAAATGTCTAGTCATCTATCTAATCTATCCATCCATCCCATCAAATGTCAAGCCATCAATCCATCCATCTATCTATGCAAATGTCTAGCATCTACCCATCCATCCATCCATCCATCCATCCATCCATCCATCCATCCATCCATCCATCCATCAATCTATTTATACAAATGTCTATTCATCCATCCATCTATACAAATGTCTAGACATCTATCTATCCATCACATCAAATGTCTAGCCATTTATCCATTCATCCATCTATCTATCTATACAAATGCCTAGTTATCTATCTATTCATCCATCCCATCAAATGCCCATCCATCCATCCATCCATCCCATCAAATGTATAGCCATCCATCCATCCATCCATCCATCCATCCAGCCATCCATCCATCCAGCCAGCCATCCATCCATCTATACAAATCTATCTATCCAGGTATACAAATCTATCTATCTATGCAGCTATACAAATCTATCTATCCAGCTATACAAATATCTAGTCATCTGTCTATCCATCCATCCTATTAAATGTCCAGCCATCCATACATCTATCTATACAAATGTTTATCCATCTTCCCATTAAATGTCTAACCATCCATCCATCTATACAAATGTCTAGCCTTCTATCCAGTCGTCCATCCATCCATCCGTCTATCCATCTTTAAATCTTTTTATTGATCACACCTTTTGCAAATCTATATCTATATTCTAACATATGTATAAAGTCTGTCATATTTGTAATGCAGACGTCTCTTCATGAATAAATATTCACACATATTTCCCCATCTATCCCTGTACAGCCTACACTCACAGACAAATCCTCTGCTGAGTCTGGCTCATTCCTTATCCGCACAAGTTCACCACTTAAACGACACCTCCTCGCTCTTAAAAAAGACCCGCCAGAGTGAGATCTCACTCAGCACATTTATGGGGTGCATAGAGGGAGCAAAACAAGTGAGAGAAAGGGAGATTTATGTTACAGCGCTGTGCTTTAAGGGGGTCTGACAGGCCCACGTAGATTGAGGTGAATTATTAGACCATGGCATCACAGAGGTAAACACAGAGTGACTGAGAGATACATTATAAAAACACACATTGTGCTGACTATGGCAGAAATGATTCAGAGGATGTATTGAGGCTGAAGTGTGTGTGTGTGTGTGTGTGTGTGAGAGAGAGAAAGAGAGAGAGAGCAATATATCGAATGATGACATTAAAATTAAAAGGCACAAGCTAGACGGACATGCAAAACAGAGAAAACATAAATGGGCATCTTTGCCCAAATAAGAAACTGACGAACTGAAAGTAGAGCGTGACTTTGACCTGAAGCGACTGAAATCAAAGCCTCTCGCAATCACAATAACATCGCCAAAACTCAAGTACCCATGAACAAACCTCAAGAACTCAATGAGAACCATCTTGAGTTGTCAGCTCTCAAAGACCTCATCGCAGCTTGGCTTGAGAAAAATGAAATATCTTGAGATCTTGTTTATGGCAGAGAGATTTGTTTGGTTTGAAGTGAAATTGATGGTTATTAAGTCTGAATCTCTGCAGAATGACCTGACATCTGGTAAGCAACACCTGGTTTCTGGGTTGTGTGTCCACGGTCGCAAAGATGGGTGAAATGTTTCCAACCACAAGATGATCAACACAAAGGTCTTCCTGGAGTGATTCTGTAATTGCCACGGTAATGCTTTATGTGTGCCAACATCTGGCTGTTTCTCTAATGCTACTGATGATTACTCAGATGGGGCGAGAAAGGGAGAGATTGTGGATCTAAGAGGGGCACTGCTGCAGTTTCTTATCTTTTGGGGACTATGAGGGGAAAGGCTATGACTGACACACTTGCCACATCCCAAATGTGTGTATGTGTGTGTGTGACCTCTAGCAGACACCCACTAGGCGCCATATTGGTCCAGCACTCACAGAGGAGAAAGTCCAGCTTTGATGACATGAGATGTTTTGATTGGAGTGAAATAAAGAGAAATAAGCAGGGTGTGTTCATGCAAGAGACTGTGTGTGTGTTTACATAAGTGTGGGTTTCGAATTTTGTAATCTTCAGGGACTTCACACAAGAGTTGAAAAGTTTAGAGCACTTTCAACTAATAGTGTTTAAATTGTGTCCCATTAAAATTGCAAAACTTTGATACTATAAGCTAGATAAAATCAACAAATCATGAAATCATTCTTATGTCATAATTTTTATATAATCCGGACTCATTAAGCAATTATAGAAAACAAATATGTAGGTCATCAACTTATTTGACCAAATCAATGTGTTTGAGTTCCACTGATAGCTAGATATTATATTATTTTACCAAAATAAGAGGGATCTTACAAAATGCATGTTATTGTTTATTTAGTACTGACCTGAATAAGATATTCCACATAAAATATGTTTACATATAGTCCACAAGAGAAAATAATAGTTGAAGTTATAAAAATTACCCTGTTCAAAAGTTTACATCCTCCAGAATGCATACATTAAGAGCATTAAGAGAAAACATTTTTAATTTGAGGATCAGGGTATATTTAACTTGTTTTGTCCTCTGCGAAACATGTAACTTTTCTGTAGCCTCTAAAAGGCAGTACTAAATGATATTTAGTCAAAATAAGAAAAATGAATCTCCATTCTGTTCAAAAGTTTTCACCCCCAGCTTAATGCATGGTTTTTCCTTCTTTCCTTCTGGAGCTTTCTGAAGAACAGCAGGCAGTTTAACTGTTCAGGACAAACAAGGGACTCATGAACAACTATCACTAAACAAAAAAATACAAAAATACAGCTGTGGATCATTCAGGTAACAACACAGTATTAAGAATCAAAGGGATATAAACTTTTGAACAGGGTCATTTTTAAAAAAATGTAACTATTATTTTTTCTTGTGGACTATATGCAAACATATTTATGTGAAACATCTTATTCAGGTCAGTACTTAATAAACAATAGCATGCATTTTGTATAATCTCTCTTATTTTGGAAAAGAACCTTTTGGAGACTCTGAAAGGGAGATGTAAAATTTTGAACTCAACTATAGATAGATTGATGGATATATTATATAATATTGCCAATTTAAACCCCTACTGATTGTCTAATTTAGACCACAATCCTGTTTACATTCCTTATTTATTTAATTTCATTTCTATGTATTTTTTACATTAACAATAGAAAATTAATTCAAGATATATCGCTCATTTCATATTTTGATTGACCATTTAAAGTGGATGTACAACATTTTCAGGGAATGAACACCACCTTACATTAAAAAAAAAGCACTTCAAGCCCTATTTTTTACCCTTTTCATTGAATGTGCAATATTATTTATAATAATTAAGATCATACTTACAAGATTACACAAATCACCAGTCTCCAAAGAGGTCACGATTCGGCTGCAATATCAGTGCATTCATTTATTTCTTCATTTCCTCTCAGAACTCAAACATTATTCTGACATTAACATATCATGTCTGCGAGGCAGTGCAAAGGTCAAAAAATTGGGTAAGAATATCTGAACCATTACGAGCGTTTCTCCTGAATACCATTTGCAGTTCTAATGAGTTTGGTCTTTTGCAAAGCCTCGGAGGCATTCTGTAGATTATAATCCAAACAAAGATTTTCTCAGAGTTCTGTTCAACTTATCTGTTGGGACAAATGCCAAGCCATTTCTGAAGAGCATAATATAAAGCAAACATCAAAAGTTCAAGCCTGTTGCCACGGTAATGCATTATTAAACCAACAAGGAATTTCACGATTCGTAGAAACTCAAAAGCAAACAGGCAACCAAGGTGAAAATAGGGGGGGGGGGGGGGGGGGGGGGGGGGGGGAACTGATCTGGGAGAGACTCTTTGATCTGCACCTGTTTTACTCGGGGGGGGGGGGGGGAACTGATCTGGGAGAGACTCTTTGATCTGCACCTGTTTTACTCGGTTTCCACTCATGTGTACATTGCTTACGCAAGTCTGAGACACTTGTGCCCTGGTAAAAGGTTGGCCAGAGTTACAGAGTTTCATGTTCAATGGAAGAACAAAGCGTATCCATAATCTTCCAGACAAAAAAAATAAAAATAAAAAATTCAGTCATCAGACTATCGGACTCATATCTGTAACAATATAAAATACGAAGCAGCTGCCTCAGAATTGCTTAAAGCGAGTCCCCTGTCAAACTCTAATGAGGATTACAAAGTTAACTGAGCGATGAAATATCAGTTTTACTTCTGGAATCGGATTTGAAAAGCCTCTAATGCCACAAAGTTTTATGTGAAATATTCAACATAGGCTCATTAAGAAATGTGCTTCTAACAACATCTTTGCATACAATTCACTGCAGTTTCCAATTGAAATCATCACTAGTGAGAGTTTAAAACCAAAACCTTTATTCCTTTTCACACAAATTATTACAGGGGCAGATTATGGACTAATAAAGACCTTTTTATATACTGTTCTTTTGGAAAATACTACAGTCAAACCAAACATATATGACAAACATGACAAGAACTCAGAGTTAATCTGGTGTCTGAATAATTTTTGGTTTGACTGTATGTTATGACTTCAAAACATTTATAATATGGTGCAAGTTTTGTAATTTAATACATTTTGATGTCTGCATGACATAAATAGCACCATATTTATGGCTTTTCTGACACAGTAAACTTGCTTGGATGCTCACCCGGTAGAGCACTGCACATTGCACGAATTCTATGAAACACGTTTGTTTTATCTCACATTTGCTTTTGTTAGGTTTAGTGTAGTCAAAACAAAATGTATTCAGACACCAACATTTCTCACATTATCAGAGTTTATTCACTATAGTTTAGAAAAGGGTAATACAATATGACAACTCAAAGTCAGAACAAATTCATATTGATAATGTTAGATAACTTTGATAGAAAGGCATTTAATGGATTGCAATCAACCAAAAAATATTCAGACAACTGCTAGTATGACAATATTTACACTACTATCTATAATTTGTTGACCAAATACCAAGCAATGCTTAATTTTGTTTAGTCTGTGGTGTAAAAATTCACATTAGCAATTAAAGAATTTTTTTTTTGGTATGTCACAGTTTACTTTATTTTGCTGTACGCACTAACATAAACAAACTATAGTGTCCTGCACAAATTAAAAAAAATATATATTGTGTCTGAATGATTTGTGGTTTGACTGTACGTTATGACCTCAAAACATTTATAATATAGTGCAAGTTTTGTAATTTAATACAGCACCATATGTATGGCTTTTCTGCCATAGTAAACTTGCTCGGATGCTCACCCGGTAGAGCACTACACATTGCACGAATTCCATAAAACACGTCTGTTTTTATCTCACATTGCCTTTCGTTAGGTTTAGTGTGGATGGTGCATTATTTTCAAAAGCAATTAACCTTTTAGTGTTAAAGTTCTGACACCAGATTCCCACTGAGGTTCCAAAATTTCCACCCCGAGTTTAAAGTCCAATTTCAAATGTCATTTTATTACACTTTTATAAGCAGGCAGTTGGAAATCTCACTTTTGCGAGCTGAATGGAACACGACGGGTCAAAATCTATATGCTGCAGGAGGTCAAGGTAAAGTGGAGAGCCAGGTGTAAGAGAAAATGACAGTTTTAGACAAGATTGTGTGTGAGGGAGTGTATGTTTAACTACTTGACAGGTTTGAGTTACATTTATATCAATATCAAAGGCTGCTGGACACAGGGCTAAGCTCTGGCTCAGCTGTGAGGGCGACTCGATTGCCAAGCGGCGAGCACCAATTAGCTCAAAGCTGCCAAAAGCACATCACACCACGGTCAGCAGAAAAATTCAAAGCGGGCACTGCACTTACTAACACATATCTATTTCTACCGACCTTAGGACAGCGTCAGGGCCAACAGACTTTCCCTCACCTGATACATTCAGCCCCGTAATCAATCAACCGGTGATGTTAGGATGAAGAGAGCAAGAGCTGATCAAAGCATTTAAAGAAGTCTTTGAATCATCTCAAAGACATTGATTGTCTTCATATGTTCAGTTTGTACAGAACTTTTCTGTTCTACCTGAGCCAAAAAATGTGACCTGAGCCATATTCAGAGGTTTTTTAAATGCTTAATAACCATTCAGAACACCTTATCCCAGTCATTTTTGCTCCAGAAAATCTAAGTCAAGTTAACATATTTATTATTAACTTGAGCAGTTACTCTTTTATCCAAATTCCAACACTTACGAAAACCCAAGGATTTCTGAACTCATGCTGAGACTTCATAACAACATTAGTCCAACGACTGCTAGCAGATTTACTAATACATTCTGTCAAAATAAACTATAAATCAGCAACTAAAAGCACAGCTCCACTCTGACTTCTGTTTATAGCTTGTATCCTCTCACTGCATATATTTCAGTAACATGTAATTTGGTTGGAGTAATGTTACAGAAATAAGAATAGCAAGCATCTGCTGTAATTGATGGATAATCCTTGGCAAAAACAGGCAGTTTGAGCAAAGACTGAACAGTTTGTTCTTTGATTTTGGAAGCGGAGTCCACCACCTGCTCTTTTTGGACTTGGACGGTAATATATCTGACAGAGATTAGGGCTTAATTGAGTCGATAGTTGATTTATCAACTGTAACTTTCATTGGTTTTGGACATTTTTTCCGTAGTTCACTCCAGATTCAATAGTTTGAAAGGTGATATATCTTCTCAATGTTTCTGCATTTTGACACTTAAATCAATCTAACGTTGAAAAATATGCAAAGGAGATCGCATAATGCGTCTGATGCTCGGTGTAGGAAGATCCAGTACAGAGTTACATCATTAGCTGTTGAAGAACTGCCAGATACAAGCAACACAGAATCTGTTGTTTATATTGTGCAATTCATTGTTGAGTCTGTGAGGAAGTAATCAAGACAAGATTATCTTTTAGGAACATTAATATTAATATTAATCACTGTATTAAGCTTGAATAATAGTGCTGAAATGGACAAAACCCTTTGCAATAAGGCCCCAAAGTACATGAAAGTACATGAACACAAATGCATCTGGACCATATATGAAGCTCTTTATATTTAAGGTTATTTATATCTCCGGTACTTACGTTGTAAAAAAACAAAAGACTATTTCTTTTACAGTTAGTTTTGTTCTCATAGAAAAACATAACTATTTCTTATTAATTGGCACAATGTAAATGTTTTTTTAGGGAAAATAGGTGTGAAGGTCTACTTCTAACCTCAAACCTAAACATAACCATCAGTGGGGCATCAACAGGTCTTACAAAAGAGCTTGAGCACTAGACATACAACACACTGAAACACACGATTAAAATAAACAGCATTATCATGCATTTATATGGATGCTAATAGTAATCATTATATTCAATGTTCTTGGTGTGAGTTGGAACAGGCCTTTCTTGATAATTTAATTAGTTTTAATATAAGTCTAGATGGAGCCCAGCTAAGTTACTTAAGTTCACTGATTCCACTGGAACAGACACTTTCCCATTGTTATCTATACGGGGTCAGACGTCAGTCTAGTTAAGCGGAGCTCTCCTCCGCTCATTCTAAAGAATCCGGTTTGACTTTAAAGTCAGGCACTGACAGATATCACATGATACAAGACGATGTTGAAACACAGCACCCTCCAGACAGTGTCTGTTTCCCTGCTTGTAGACTATCTGTTTCTGCTTCTCTGTTTCTCTCTCGTCACTGTGTCATATTTTCAGACTTTCTGTCATTGATTTATTTTGCTCGCAAAGTACTTCCTGTTAGAGGAAAGATGGGCGAGTCATTCAGTGAAAATGGTGCCTTTATCCATTGTGGATATGCAGAAGAAATGGAAGAATTTTTTTGTTCATTGTTTTGTTGTTACACAATGCTTGATAAATAATTGATTTAAGAAAACTTGCTGACATTTACGGAAGCCTGTTTCCGCCACTGAATAAAAAATAAAACAATAAATAAAAGGTTATATAATAATATAATATATTATAATATAATATATCTTGCATTTCTGACTTTTTTCATGCAATTCTAACTTCGCAGTTGCAAATTCTATAGTCTGAATTGCAAGATATAAACTCACAATTCAGATTCTTTTCTCAGAAATGCATTATATAAAATCACAGTTACAAAGTCATAATAGCGATACATTACTTTTTTCTCGGAATTTCAAGTTTATATCTTATAATTATGACTTTTTTAACACAATTCTGACTTTTTTTCTCACATTTGAGAGTTACAAAGTCAGAACTGCAAGATATAAACTCGCAATTCAATTCGTTTTTTTTTTCTCATAATTGCGTGATATAAACTTGCCATTGCAAGTTATGAAGAGTTTATATCTCGCAATTTAGATTTTTTTTTTCTCAGAATTGAGTGGTATAAACTTGCAATTGCAATAAATTACTTTTTTCTTGCAAATCCAACTTCGTATCTTGCATTTGGGACTTTTTTCTCACAATTGTGAGTTTATATCTCACAATTTTGAATTACAAGTTTATATCTTATAATTATGACTTTTTTAACGCAATTCTGACTTTTTTCTCACAATTGCGAGTTATAAAGTCAGAATTGCAAGATATAAACTCCCAATTCAGATTTTCTTTTCTCAGAATTGTGTGATATAAACTTGCAATTGCAAGTTATGAAGTCAGAATTGCAAGATATAAACTTGCAATTGTGCGTTATAAGTCAGAATTGCAAGAAATTACTTTTGTCTTGCAAATCCAAGTTTGTATCTTGCATTTGTGACGTTTTTCTCACAATTGCGAGTTTATATGTCACAATTTTGACTTTTTTTTTTGCAAAATATAAACTCACAATTGAGATTTTTTTTCTCAGAATTGCATGATATAAAATCACAATTGTGAGTTACAAAGTCAGAATAGCGAGAAATAACTTTTTTATATCTCATATTTATGACTTTTTTAATGCAATTCGGACTTTTTTTCTCACAATTGTGAGTTAAAAAGTCAGAACTGCAAGATATAAACTCACAATTCAGATTTTTTCTCAAAATTGTATGATATAAACTCGCAATTGCAAGATTTATATCTCGCACTTCAGTTTTTTTTCTCAGAACTGAGTGATATAAACTTGCCGTTGCGAGTTATGTCACAATTGCAAGAAATTACTTTTTTCTTGCAAATCCAAGTTTGTATCTTGCAATTGTGATTTTTTTTTTGCAATTCAGATTTTTTTCTCAGAATTGCATGATAAACTCGTGCAAGAAATGACTTTTTTCTTGCAAATCCAAGTTTGCATCTTGCAGTTGTGACTTTTTTCTCACAATTACAAGTTTATATCTAGCATTTCTGACTTTTTTTCAGATATAAACTCACAGTTCAGAATTTTTTCTCAGAACTCCATGATATAAAATCACAATTTTGAGTTACAAAGTCAGAGTTATAAAGTCATATTTTTTTTCTCAGAATTGAGTGATATAAACTTGCAATTGCGAGTTATACTTTGTACTTGCAAATACAAGTTAGTATCTTGCAATTTTTCTCGCAATTGTTAGTTCATATCTCGCAATTCTGACTTTTTTTTTCAGAATTGCCTGATATAAACTAGCACTTGCGAGTTTTAAAGTCAGAAATGCAAGATATAAACTCGATATAAAGTTTGTTGATATAATTACTTGATATAAAGTTAAAAAGTCGGAATTGCGGAAAAAACAAAAATAACTTTTTTCTCGCAAATGTGAGTTTGTCTTGCAACTGTGACTTTTTTCTCACAATTGCAAGTTTATATTTCACAATTCTGACTTTGTTCTCAGATATATGTTCTCAGAATTGCAAGTTTATATCTGCCTTTATGACTTCATAACTCGCAATTGCAAGTTTATGTTTTAAAATTCTGAGAAAAGGTCAAAATTGCATGTTTATATCAGAATTGTGAGATAAAAAGCAACAATTACTTTCCATATACATTTGCACTAAAAAACTTGACAATGTTCATGTTTGTGTCAATCAGTGATTAAAGTTAACACTACACTACATCGTTTCCTCTTCATTATGTCAATTAAAATGCCAGTTAACTATTATTTTGAAGTGGTGGAATGTTATGGACAGAAATCTTGAATCTTTTATTGAATTTTGACAACAGATGTTTCCCTTAAATTCTGTCAAGCTCAGAATCCCTCAGTAGTTCACATCAGCTCATATATATAAACCAGACAGCTATCTTAACCACCTGAAACAAGCTCTTATCTTTGACTGTGACAGTCAAAGGACACAATAAATTCACATAAAAACGGCCTAGTCGAGTCTGCATTAGCGGCGGGTTGACCGATGACCCAACCGGCTAAGACCCTGCTACCTGAAGCCGGGATACACAGTCGAGAGATTAAACTGCAGTTATTGGTGCCTTGTCACTGAGGAACCCCTGCAGAGCCTATTACAACCTAATGCATGAAATAGCTAAGAGGGCCCTCCATTGAGTAAAGTAATTAAATGTGGCTGCCTGCCACCATCGGATGTATAAGACCTCCAGCACCCTGGTCAGGTAGAGTAATTACCATTCCTCTCTCTCATGCCTGTTTGATAAAAGATGACTATCTTTCTCAACCCTGGAAAATCATCTGTGTGTAAGCTGTAAAACTGGAATACCGCTGAGGGTTTCTTTTTTTCATTATTCCACCCATGATAAAACCTTGTCCATCCATAACATTACCACAAATCTTCTGAGTTTTGACTGATGGTATCGGATGAAGAAGTTTTTGCTGTGAACTTGTTTCAAATCGAACAATCCACATGCAGATGCGTGTCAATGCAATGACTCATGGTTGTACAGTCTGGACTAAAAAGGTTAAGCTGGGCAGTTTTTACACAACTCATGTGGCCATATTATTCATCTAGATCTACAAAACAGATCTGTTCCTAGTGGGTTACTTTCATTTTAATACTAAGTGAAATGAATCTTATTAAGTACTGTAAGTCTTTTGGAACGTACAGTTAGACAAATAGCACTCGTTAAACAAAGTGCAGACACAGAGTTTGACATTAGCATGTTTGGTAAAAAGCCATATTAAACATTTTTATAACTTTTTTTTTTTTAGTATTAAATTAAATATATTCTTGCCATCTGAAATTGTTGCATTGCATTTTGGAAAAGCTCTTGTTCTTGAAGAACATACTGTACTACCATTCAAAACTATTTTTTTTTAAATAAATTAATATTTTTTTTTACAACAGTGCATTCAATTAATTCATTTTTTGAACTTTCCAATGATTTACATGTTATTTTGAACTTTCTATACACCACAGGACCCTGAAATAATCATTTCCACAAAAAAATATTAAACTGCTTTTAACATTTTATGCTAAAATAAAATAAAATAATCAATACAAATAAATACAAAATAAATAAAAATAAAATAATAAAATAAAAATAAATGTTTTTTGAGAAGCAAATCATATTAAAATGATTTCTGAAGGGTCATGTGACACTGAAGACTGGAGTAATGGTGCTGAAAATTCAGCCTTCATCACAGGAATAAATTAAAAAAACTTTTTTTTAACACTGATAAAAATTTAATAAAATAAAATAAAACATTATATTTAATAAAATAAAATAAATCTTTCTTGAGCAGCAAATCATCATATTAGAATGATTTCTGAAGGATCATGTGACACAGTGAATAAATAAAAAAACATATATATAATAAAAATAAATAAAATAAAATAGAATAAAATAAAATAAAATAAAATTTCTTGAGCAGCAAATCATATTAGAATGATTTAAAAAAATATATATTGAAAATATATTTAAAAAAGACATTTCCAGTATTTTACATCTGTTATTTTGAACTTTCTATACATCAAAGAATCATGAAATAATCGTTTCCACAAAATATTATACTGCTTTTAAAATAAAATAAAATAAAATAAAATAAAGCATCAGCTCATCATATTATAATGATTTTAAAAAGATAATAATATTTTATACAAGTGTGCATTAAATTAATTAAATAATAAACATCTTTACATCTTTTTATACATCAATGAATCCAGAAATAATAATTGTTACTAAATATTACACTGGTTTTAACACCAAAAATAATGTTAATACAATAAAATAAATGTTTCTTGAGCCACAAATCAGCATATTAGTAAGATTTCTAAAGAAACATGTGACACGGAAGACTGAAGTAATGAATAAATTACATCTTAAATATACATTCAAAAAGAAAACAGCTATTTTAAATTGCAATAATATTTCACAATATTATGGTTTGTAGGCAAATACATGCAGCCTTAATAAGCATAAGAGACTTCTTTTGAAACCAATACAGAAGTCTGACCCCAAACTTCTTAATGGGTGTGTATGTGATGCCACCTTAAAATCTGTCCAAAAATGTTATTTTGTGAAATGTATTATAATTATATATTTTGTAACAGCCTTCGTGTCACTTTACAGTACCTGTTCATGCGTCCCCTTTGAAATACAGGGGCCATTTTTTGCGGTAAGGCATTAAAACATATTGTTTGGAACGAGCGGCGATGATGGCAATACGGCAGCTGATATGATACATAGCATAGTGAGCCGAGGAGACATGAATAATGATAGAGGAGAAAATAGAGGGAAGAGAGAGTGAGGGGGGAGAGAGCGTTCCTTTTTTTTTTCCCTCTGTCTCCATCTGCCTCTCTTTTTCTGCCGGCCGGAGAAGCGCCTGATGTATTTGCTGCTTGGCTGCTCTCAGAGATTGCTATCAGCCAAGACTCGTCTGTGGAGGTAAACTCAATACGCATATTTTCCCCCTCCAACCTTCATAACATTTACTTTCAAGCCCTCTGATTTGCCGTGTGAATTTTTAGCGCTCTAATAGTGTGCGATTTGAAAGTGTGACTGGCCGCTTTGGCCTTCCACAGATGCAATACAAATGTAATGCAAGATGAACCAATCAATAGAGGTGTAATGTCGAAGCCAGGACCTCGCTTTGCAGACGTGTTCTCAATAATAAGAGCGGAGCGCGAAGCCAATCACCATTTGCCTGCGATCGTACGCGCAAAATGAATGTTGATGTTTCTGGCACATCCCGAGCGTCCAGATGGTGTTTCCAGAAACATTTAAAGTCGCTCCACTGCAACACGACTTAATAATCAGTTTGACTGACGTGATATCACTGTGCGAGCTACTGATTTAAAAACTAGTTGTCAGCTATGTATAACATTTAAATTCTCACTTCATGTACCCTGTCAACACAACATTATGAGGAATGGCAGATGGTGTTTTACTGGAGGCAGCGTAAGTCTAACACTTTCCTCGGGATACTTTGCCGTCTCAAAATTGCTTCATGCAAAATGTGGTTTGTTCACATTTCAGATTATCTCAGAGCTGTGGCCAATGGTTAGCACAAATGTGACGCTCCTGGATGATATATGATGTTGTATACCAGGCGAAACGTGTCTGTTGCTAATGATTTTGCTTTAGTATTTATATTGCAGTAGATATATATGGTAGGACTGCTGTGTGATATTTACAGCTGAGAGGGATTATAAAACACAGAGGAATGTGCAAATATAGAACTAGTCAAGATAAGGATGAACTTAATGAATAAGGGGTGTTTATCAAGCACATTGTCATCAAATGTATTTATTTATTGTAGAATACAAGTAATACAAGTTACATGTAAATATGGCTCATCTAATCTGAATCTACAGTCAGAACTATCAGTTCTTACAATTTAGATTAAATATTTAGTTTTGGTAATTTAACATTTAGTGATTAATTAATAGTTGGAGTACTAAAATGATTAAAATTTAAATAAAAAAAAATATAAAAAGTTAGGTATGTATGTATGAAAAGGTAACACTTTACAATAAAGTTAAATTTTTTCATTGTTTTTTTTTAACCTAATTCAAGTCTAATTGAAAATTACTGAGCGCCTGTTTAAATATGTATATTTACAGTTATTAAAAAAATGCTTCCAGTAATTGAAAAAAGTTCAGATAAAATATTATATTAAAAAAGTAATCAAAAATTGGTATTAGAAAGTGTAATTGAAAAAAATTTTTTTTAAAAAATATATAAAATATTATATGAAATTTTATTTAAAAAAGTAATCAAAAATTTAAATAAATATATTTAAGTTAAAGTACTACAATTATTACAATTAAAATTCTAAATTTAAATTCAAAATTTAAATAAAAATCAATTAAAAGTTGAATTAACAACAACAATGAATAGTAGTAAAACAAAAAATAAAACTAGGATTAAAAAATGTATGCAAATTAAAATTGATTATTTAATAGTTATCTAATACAAAAAAAATATATTATATTATATTATATTATGGTATTAATTAGTCAATTCATGTAACTGAAATAAAGCTGTAAAAAAATATTAAAAAATTAATATTAATTCATAAATTATTAATTCATAAACTTATGTGTTAATTTATTAATTATTATTATTTTTAGTTGCCTTTTTATCCTTTTTTGTCTTTAAAATGTGGCGCAAGATGCTGAAAAACAAATTCAGATTAAACCAACATATGCAATTAACTCAAGAAAAATAAATAAATAAATAAAACTGCTTAAAATTGCTTATGGTAATTAAAAAACAGTTCAATAAAATAGTATATATAAAGTTTGATTTGTTAATTACTGTTAATTAGTGAATTAGTTGTCACTGCAATTAATTGGAATACATATATTTCAGATGAAGTACCAAAATTATTAAAGTTGAAATAAAAAATAAAAAAAGTTAAAAATTAGGCAAGAATATAAAAATGGGAAATGCACTGAAAAAAAATAAAATAAAAAAAATAAATAAATAAAAGCTAATACTGCTTAAAAGAGGGACAAAAATAAAAATAACCACACTAAAACGTAATTTGTACCTTCACCATTTTCTTTAAATAGCACAAATAGTTGGTCTCTTGCTGTTTGGGACCATACGTAAGAAATCAGGCTTGATTTACAGTATGATTCTGGTTGGCAGCCAACCTCATATGTCAAAGACAGGAGCAGTATCAAATCCTCCCAAACGTCTCTCGCTGCTGCTATGAGCCCGGTTTTCCAACGCTTTGACCTGTGAGGGGAGTGAGAGCTGTCCAAACAGACAGAAGGAGTCGGGTGAACAGCGTGCCTGTGTTTGAGAGGTCAGATCTCCAGCACAGAGGCTAACAACAGGCTCCGGCTCCAGGGAAAAACAAGACCTTTAGATAACTGTAGCCTTACACACACTCAAAACATGTGATAAGCTGTGCGAACACAGACAGAGAGATAGAAATAAAGGGTGCAAAGGTGAGAAGAAAAGAATGAGACTAAGTGGAGGAAACTGGAGGATTCTCCAAATGAAAGGTGAGGAAAATCATTTCTAGAATATGGGATTGTGATCAAAGTGAGTCTACAGCAGTAGACTAAACATCGGATATACAGCGAGTCCAACCTCGACTACAACGAAATACAAGTAACAAAGAAGCAAACTCCTCAAGTGAGCCTCCTAAATCAAACTGACAGTTATTGAGCCACGTTACTATTTTTAAAAGGCATTTTCAGAGGCATTCCAGGCCAGTAAGTTTATCAAAGGCAAGGTGGTATTAAGTTGCACAGGGAATACTCTCACAAACAGCGCAATCATTCTGCACGGCTCTCTGATGATAATTAGATACTGCCTGCTTTGTGAAGCTCAATCACTCAATTCACTTTTAGCTTTGGAGAAAGGGATTACAGTATTCACAACACATTTATTTCATAAAATGAAGGTGGGACATGTTTTCATTTATTTCTTTAAAACAGTGTTATTAACTAAACAGTGTTATTAACTGAAACTAAAATTAATAGGGGTATTACTATATGGGTTAAAGACATTAAGATGTCCACATCAAAAAATAAATAAATAAATAAATAAATAAATAAATAAATAAATAAATAAATAAATAAATAAATAAATAAATAAATAAATAAATAAATTACAAAAGTGATTTTATGTCCATAGAAATCAAATTTAAGAAATAAAAAATGAAGAAAGATATTTTTTTTTTTTTTATTATTTCAGAGAATGTTATTTTTATTATGTGTTTTATATTTGGCTATGTGTTATAAAAATGATGCAAGATGCTGAAAAACTAATTTAGATCAACCGACCAATTTAAATAATTCAATATACAGTAGTTTATTAAATTGAATTAATGAATGGATGGATGAATGAATAAATAAATAAATAAATAAATAAATAAATAAATAAATAAATAAATAAATAAATAAGCATAATCAAAAATGTTACCATTGTAGCTAATTAGAACAAATAAATTTAAGCTGAAGTACTGAAATTATTACAACTAAAGTTTAAATATATATATAAAAAATCAGGTAGAAACACATTAAAAAGTAAATATAGAAATACATTATGAAGAAATACAAAAATTAAAAACAGCAATAAAAAAAGGCTAATTGAAATAATGCTGAAATGTATTTATTTATATGATAAAAAGGTAAAATTTTACAATAAAGTTTGATTTGTTAATTACTGTTAATTACCAACAAAAATACTAAAACAACAATTAAAACTGGTATTAAAAAGGCTAATTGAAATAAAGCTGAAATATAAAAATAAAATAAAATAAAATAACATTTTAACATGATTTTAACATATGAATGCTAACATGACTTAACATTGAAAATTACTTCTAAAACATTTTTAAGTCTTAGTTAATTTTAATTTCAACATTTAATAATACATTATTAAGTCAAAAGCTGTCATAAACATACTGTACTTTTATTAACTAACATTAACAGAGATTAATAAATATTGTAACAAATGTGTTGCGTATTGTTAGTTGATGCTGGTTTATATATTTACTAACTTTAACTAATGGGAGCTTTTTTTAAAGTGTTACCGATAAAAAGCTTAAATTAAAAAAAAAAATAATAATAAAAAAATAAATCTAATGTCCCATTTTCATTTGCCATGATGTCAAAGTTCAAATAAAAATAAACGAAAGTTATAAAAACAAACAAACAAACAAATAGATACTATTACGACCACTTAAACTAAAATGGAAAAAAAAAAAATATATATATATATATATATATATATATATATATATATATATATATATATATATATATATATAATAATATAATTAAATAAAAAGACAGATGGATGGATAATATCTATAAATAAAATCTAATTTGAAATATTGGCATACTGCAATACATATATAGTATTGAAAAAACACTGTTTTGAAATCAAGGCCAGTAAGACTAGAATCAAGTATTTCTAAATAAACTGGGTAGATTTTGATTTCATCTTGTTTCAAAAAATGTTTTTACACTCAGCATCAGTTTAAGAGAGAGTAAGAGCCAATCAGAGAGCAGTATGCATGTATCATGCCGTAAGTGTCATGTTAAAGCAGCCTTTGTTTTTTATACCACTTGTGGAGTGTCGCTTACTACTTTTGATGACAAAACAATTGCAAGGTGTGACTGTCAGCAAGCGTCTCCATCGGGAAAGACTCCTAGAGTGAGATGTGGCCCGAGAAAATAATTATACACACAGAATGACCAGTAATTTTCACAGTCTGTCTGGCTTTTTAGCTCAGGTTTAAAGCACAGAGTGCCTGCTTCAGGATTAGCTCTTGCTTTCAGGCCTTCCCGGCTCCAGGGAGCAGCAGTCTCACAGCCGTCATGCAGGCAGTTTGCTGCGCTATGGAGCCCAGGGCTGAACTGTAGGGGATGTTTTAATGGGCACATTTCATTGTTAGGACTGTGGCTGCTAAAACTGGGGCAAACATACAGGAACATCACAGGCCCTGGCAGACGTCTCACAAATGTCTTAGTTGCATGATAATTAAAGCACAACAGGCTGCTCAGGCTGCTCTAGTACTATTCAAGCAATGAATTGTGCACAAGAGTTTAGGAAATTAATAATATAAACACACTATCGTTAAAAAGTTTGGGGATGGTAATTGTTGTTAAATAGACTTTTATGCTGGCTAAAACTAATTAATATTGTTAAAAAATATTAAAATACTTACATTATTATTAACAATAGACTAAATGTTTTATATATGAAAATATATTTTAAAATGTGATCTATTCCTGTGATGGCAAAGCTAAATTTTCAGCATTATTATTATTATTTTTATACATTTTTTATTATTTATTTAATTTTTGTATTTTCAGAAATTTTTGTATAAATTATCATAATTTATCATAAATTATACAATAAACATTTCTTGTTACAATCAAACAGTTGTTGTTATTTTTTTACATGTGACAATTTTTAGAATTATAATATATATAAACACATAAAGGATACATTAAAGGATAAATCTTTTAAATGATTTTTTTTTTTAAGGATAAATATTTTTTAATGTTATACATATATTTACTGTTACTTTTGGTCAATTTATTACATTCTTGCAGAATAAAAGTATTTAAGGAATTTTACAGTTAAATGGTACTAAAAAAAGTATATATATTACGATTATAATCTGTAGATTTTAAAATTAAATTAAATTAAATAAATCATGTGATTTTAAAATCTGATTTCATAAAGCGACACACACTGAATAAAAATGAAATGAAATGAAATAAAATAAAGACATTTTATAATAAATAAAAAAAATAATTTATATAATCTGTAAATTTTAAAATAAAATAAAATAAATAATGTGATTTTACAATGTGATTTCATAAAGAGACAGCTGTAAAATATGGACACAATAATACACTGAATAATAATAAATAAATAAATAAATAAATAAAAATTATTAAAGATCAATCATTACTTACAACTTAATGTTTAATACATTACTTACAAAATTCTATTTCAATTAAAAATTATATTACTTGACAAAAAATAAAAATAAATAAATAATGATATTTTGAAATTTGATTTCATAAAGCAAAAGTTAAGTAAAATATGTAAATTATGGACATAAAAATACACTAATTAAAACCCAAAAATAAAATATGAATTATTACTTATAACTTAATGTTTAATACAATACTTGGAAAATTGTATTTTAATCAAAAATCATATAACTTGACAAAACAAACAAACAAACAAACAAACAAACAAATCAATAATGTTATTCAAAAATGTGATTTCATAAAGTGAAAGTTGTAACATATGGACATAAAAGATACACTGAAAAAATCAAATCAAACGAAACAAAACAAAACAAAACAAAACAAAATAAAATAAAATAAAATAAAACAAAATTAAATTAAAACAAAAGAAAACAAAATAAAAACAATATCAATTATTACTTAATGTTTAATATATTACTAAAATATTTTTATATATTAATAAAATTGTATTTTAAATTATATTACTTGACAAAACAAACAAACAAAAAGAGCTCATTACTTTTTTTTGACAGAACAGTTAAAAAAAGTACATAATTAAAGCTATTGAATAATAAATGTACCTATTTATTTACATCTTTGTTACAACTGTTTAAAAACAACAGATACAAAAGTATAAAAGCAATAAATACAAGCTGCTTCCACTTCCACTACAACACACACAGTCACAATTTAAAACTTCCTGAACAAATCCACTCAGTGCTCTTAACCACTATTACAGTAACCATGCTAAACCACCACCCACAATCCTGCAGCTGGGACCAACCTCTGCCCCTCACTCCGAGCCTGGAGCCTTTGGCTCTCAACCCCACACCCACTACAGCGCCGCACAAACGCTTCCAGCTCCTCCAGTCCCAGATTCCCACTGCGGGAACACGGCTGTAGGCCATGCTTTCTCTCTGTCTCCTTAATGAGGCCCCATTTGCACCTCCTGCTCCCAATCCCAAGCCATCAGGACCACCACTACAGATAAAATGCTGATGGAAATAAATGCAGGAGCGCCGCAATGCTATGGAAGCACGTCCTTGAGTAAAGCTAGTGGACGGATGGTGATCCCGGGAGAAGATGGGAATCAAAATAATTAGGAGATCTACATTACAAACAGCACTGGGCTTTTGGAAGCCAACAAATATACACGCATGTCTTCAAAAAGTTTAATAAACATACCTGTCAAAAGTGAATCGTCATAAATTCATCATATAAATCTAAAAAAGTCATGTGGAAAGTTATATTCTGTACTGAATGATGTAAGGTGTTATGTCATCCACATCAGCATTTTATGCAAGCGATTACTTCCTGAGCTCCGTCTCTACAAATAACCTGCTGTTTACCCAACAGCCACACCAGCAGCAGCACAGAATAAGAAATGAATTGGACTTGATTAGTCACTTACTTGAGAGGAGCGCTCCTGGGCTTGGGCTTCTCGGCGGCCTGTGAATAAGACAACAGCCCATCAGATTAAAGGATGATACCGTGCAGAGAAAGAAAGAGAGAGCAGAAAAACATTCAAAACACAGCAAAATAGGCAGATCACAATGTTTGTGTTTGCCGATTTCTCGGTTTCCCCCTTATGGACTCACTTGCTCTATGTTTATGTGAGAGTGGGATACTTAGAGAGAACCGTTAAGCATGACCAGAAACAGTAGATCAGTGTTGCTTGAGGAAATTTATATTGATTTTCTGGGATGGAGATTCTATTCAGGCACAGCGTTTGTAAATTCCCATGATTTCTCAAGTTCTCACCAGTGTTCATAACTCATGTTGCTCATAAGTATCTGTAGTGTTTACTGGGGCTTTCTAAGCAGTAGTAACGCAAATACAGTCAATTAACTATTATTACCCCTGACAACTCATTTATAAAATGACATACAATGATAGATTTCATTAAAACATGAAGATACAAATTTTAAAAAGGTTGATTTAGTACCAATTAGGATTGTAATGGATGTTCAAATTTTTCTGTTTGTTACTTTACTGTTACTACAAATATATATTACTGTATTGTAGTGTTGGTATTTAGTACCAGTATTATTTCAGAGATATACTGTGGTAGTTTAATATATAAATACCATGGTATGGACAAATTTAAAATAGATGAAAACAAAACAACATTTTATTCCTCAAATTACATTGTACTTGTTTGTAACACAACTAACCAAACAAGCAAACAAAATTTGATTTTGTATTTGTTTGTCTATAGTTTGTCTATAGTAAAAACCCAAACAAAACAAAACAAAACAAAACAAAACAAAACACACAGTCCAGTAATTGTTTTTTAATATTTTAATATTAATATTTTATAGTTTTAGTTTTAATATTTTATAGTTTATAAATAATGCTAAAATCACTGCTGAGAAAAAGGCTCCAAAATAAAATAAAGTAAAATAAAATAAAATAATTTGAAATTGAAATCTTTGGTAACATTATATATATCTTTACTTTGATCAATTTAATACATGCTTGTAGAAAAAAAAAAATCTTTAAGAAAATGTACTCTTGAACAGTATAATACTAATATCACTGCTGAGAAAAAAGTGACAAAATAATAAAATAAAATTATATATATATAAAAAAAAAAAAAAAAAAAAAAAAAACTATTTGATTTATTTATTTTTAATAAAAATCTATAGTATTTGTTTGTCCATAGTATTTTCATGGTACATACATAAATAAAAATAAAAATAAATAAATAAATAAAAATAAATAAAACAAAACACTTTAAATAAAAAAGTCCAGCAATTGTTTGTCCATAGTATGTATGTGGTAAATAAATAAGTAAATAAATTGCAAAAAGGTCCACAGTATTTGTCAACAGTATTGCATGCTACATGCAAACAAACAAACAAACAAACAAACAAACAAACAAACAAACAAAAACAACAACAAAAAACACTGTATTTGTTTGTTCATAGTACTTCCATGGTACATATATAAAAAACAAAACAAAACACATTCAGCAATTGTCCAGCAATTGTTTATCCATATTATGTGGTAAATAAATACGTTTCTAAAGGTCCACAGTATTTCATGCCACACGCAAAACAAGAAACAAAACACCCAGTAATTGTTTGTCCATTTTTTTGGTGCTAAATAAACAAATAAACAAACAAACCAAAAACAACAACAAAAACAAACAAACAATCAAACCATTCTGTTTCTAAAAAAATCCATAGTAGTTGTTTGTCCATAGTATTCCCATGGTACATATACAAACAAAACAAAACAAAGCAAACAAAACATATTTAATTAAAAAAAGTTGTTTGTCCATAGTATTTACATGGTATTAACTGAATAAATAAATAGTTAATTTAAAAAAGGTGCTCAGTCTTTGTCAACAGTATTTTTAATGCTACATGCAAAACAAACATGAAAAAACAACAACAGTATTTAAAAAAATATATAATTATATAATAAAAAATATATAATTATAATATAATATTGAAATATATATAATTGTGTATTTCTAGTATTTGTTAGAGAATTCTGTCATTTAAACCTGTTGAGCACGAAACAACACAACGGTTAATGAATTAATGCTCAGCAGATTTCTGCTAAAACAGTCAACAAAATTAATGAATTACAGTAATGAATTACAATTTCATGTGATGTGGAAAAATTATGTCACGTCAAAGGCCTGTCAAAGTAATCCTGTATTAACACTAAGTGCCCTAGCCTAATAAAAAAAAACAAAAACAAAACAATCTCTTCACTCAATGAGATTCATTTCCTGAGCTAATCTGCACATTCCTCTATGACAGCGCGCTGTTTATTAGCTATGAGCTGTACGTTTGTCACAGCGACTCCTTGGGCTCTAGTAAATGCATCACAGAGTGCTTTACTGGCACATAAGCGCTACTTTCAGAATCAAATCTCTCAAGGTAAATAGGGATATATTGAGATATCCAGCTCCAGAGATGAACACAGCGCTACCTGGGCAGCCACAGAGCCAGAGACGCAGGTTTTGGGCTTAATGCTGCGGCCATTGATCTGTGTACAGTCCATTTATCATTCAGGGAGGGAGCCAGTGATCTTCACAGTGTATTAGATGAAACAACTCAGATCATCTGTCACAGGCCCTCTTATTGCTGTTTCCCTCTCAGTGGGGAATTTGGGCTCATTCCAGGCTGCTCGCAGATGGATGTTGCTAGGCAACATGGTTGGGGGCCGTTGCTGCCGACGGTGGCATGCGTAGGTAAACCCACACGCGGACAGGGACACGCAAACGCTCGCATACACACCAGAACACGTGCTTGTGAACTCTTACGAATGTCAGGTCGCCTCCATCACGAGTGGAAAGAGTATTTGGACACATGCTTTAATGGTTATGTATGTGAGAAACAGAGGAAGGAGGGTTTTTTTAAAGGGGCGGGAGAAAGCGGGCATCACTATTGTGATTCGGATCACATTAGCTTTTCCAAAAAGCCTCTGTGACGGAGTGGTTTAGCACAGCGCCTGTTGAAATCAACACAGGGCCAAAACCATTTCAAACATGATCAACGTGTGCTAGTCAGACCTTAAATATGCAATTCACAACAGAAAAGAGGATAAAATCAATTTTATGGAAAAACAAAAATGTCTTAATTATCTACAGCATTGAAAAATCTTTAAGCGTTCAGCTGTATGTTATGCAGAACTATGTTACAAATCTTAACATATAACCATTTAAATGAATAGTCTGCCTGAAAATGAATATTTTGTCATTACTCTGCTGAAAAAAACAGCTAAAACCAGCCTAGGCTGAGAGTAGCCAAATCCCCTCTAAAACCAGCCTGCTGACCAGCTATAACCAGACAACCAGCCTAGACTGGTTTTAAGTGTTTTTTTTTTTGTTTTGTTTTTTCCAGCAGGGTACTCTTTGGCAACCAAACGGTTTTGAGTCCCATTGACTTTCATTGTTCTTTTTTGGAAATTAATGGGACTCGCAGGCCTTGATTTGATTTTTTATTTTAATTTAGGTGAAAAACAGGCCAGTTTTAAGGTCAACCCTGTTAAAAAAAAACAGCCTAGGCTGGTTGGCTGGTTTTAGCTGGTTATAGCTGGTCAGCAGGCTGGTTTTAGAGGGGTTTTGGCCACTTTCTCAGCCTGGCCAGGCTGGTCTTAGCTGGTCAGGCAGGGAGACCACCAGCTAAAAGCAACCCGACCAGGCTGGGAGACCAGCTAAAACCAGCTACTTCCAGCTTAAACCAGCTAAGACCAGCCAACCAGCCTAGGCTTTTTAGCAGGGTACTCTTTGGTAACCAAAAGGTTTTGAGTCCCATTAACTTTCATAGTTTTTTTGGAAATGAATGGGACTCGCAGGCCTTGATTAGATTTTTTATTTTAATTTAGGTGAAAAACAGGCCAGTTTTAAGGTCAAACCAGCCTAGGCTGGTTGGCTGGTTTTAACTGGTCGTAGCTGGATCAGCAGGCTGGTTTTAGAGGGGTTTTGGCCACCTTCTCAGCCTGGCCAGGCTGGGAGACCAGCTAAAACCAGCTACTTCCAGCTTAAACCAGCTAAGACCAGCCAACCAGCCTAGGCCGGTTTTAACTGTTTTATTTCAGCAGAGAAATGTGACCCTGGACCACAAAAACAGTCCTAAGTAGCATGAGTGTATTTGTAGCAATAGCCAACAAAACATTGTATGGGTCTAAATTGAAATACTGTTGACTTTTCTTTTATGCCAAAAATCATTAGGATATTAAGATCAGGTTCCATGAAGACATTTTGTAAATTTCCTACCGTAAATATATATATAAAAACATAATTTTTGATTAGAAACATGCATTGCTAAGAACTTCATTTGGACAACTTTAAAGGCGATTTTCTGAATATTTAGATTTTTTTGATAGATTTTCAAGTAGTATCTCGGACAAAATAGTGACCTATCCTAACAAACCATACATCAATGGAAAGCTTATTTATTCAGCTTTTCAAAATATTGACCCTTATGACTGGTTTTGTGGTCCTTGGTCACAAATGTTATTTTATTGTAATTAAGAATTGTGTTATATGTATAGCATGTGCAGTAGTAATATTTTGTGGTGTGGTATTTATTTTGTTTTATGTGATTAGAAGCATTGCTGCAGGGCTCGGTTCATTTGTGAGATAATCCGTTTTATTATCCAGGATTTTACACATTTAATGAAAAGTATTCAGTGATCCATAACAAATTATGTCTTTTTGTATAACCATTGAGAAAAGACGTTAGTGTATTAAAAAGTAAACTGAGACATGATAACCTTTGCTGTATTATATTCAAGTATTCAAGGACATTGAGTGAGCATGTATTATTACTGAGTTGTTCAAAAGCTGTGACCTTAATCTAATTCTAATACATGACATTTGTATGAAATATAACTGTGGATATAGAAGATACAGTTGAGGTCAAAAGTTTACATCCTCCTTTGAGAATTTGCCAAATGTTAATTATTTTACAAAAATAAGAGGGATCATACAAAATGCATGTTATTGTTTATTTAGTACTGACCTGAATAAGATATTTCACATAAAAGACGTTTACATATAATCCACAAAAGAAAATAATTAATACAATTTATAAATATGACCTTTTTCAAAAGTTTACATTCCCATGATTCTTAACACTGTTGTTAACTGAATAATCAGCGTTTTTTCATTTTTTTTTATTATTATTATTATTTAGTGATAGTTGTCCATTAGTCCCATATGCAACTATTACAGAAGGTTCAAGTGCTCACTGATGCTCCAGAAAGAAAAGCCATGCAAACTTTTTGGATTTGAAGATCAGGGTAAATTTAACTTTTTTTTTCTTCCTTTTCTTTTGTCTTTTTATAAATTCAACTATTATTTTCTCTGGTGGACTATATGTAAACATCTTTTATATGAAATATCTTATTCAGGTCAGTACTAAATAAACAATAACATGCACTTTGTATGATCCCTCTTATTTTGGTAAAATAATTAACATTTTGCTAATTCTGAAAGGGGGGTGTAAACTTTTGACCTCAACTCTACTCTCAAAGCAAAACTTAATAAAAACTGTCATTTGTAAATTGTCTAATTTTATTAATAAAGTCTATGGTCAACTGCTGTACATTTGCCACACTAAACATGCTGAGCTTAATTTGTATTTAATCCGAAATATGCCTTTTGTGGTGTAGTAAATATGGTAAATATGGTAAAATGCCCTAAAACCATTGCCAATTTAGTAATATAATGGATATAGGAGGTGCATTTTAAGGATAATGTTGTAGTCCTATTTTTATTTTTTTATTTTTTTTACTTTACTTTATATTTAGGCCATTGAGGCCAATAATGGCAATACATAAGGGGAAATTAGGACATGGGTTTATGTGGCCACTGTGAGACAGAGGCAACACTATATGCCGCTATAACTAAACTCTCTCTTTCTCTCTTTCTGTCACACACACACACACACACACACACACACACACACACACACACACACACACACACACACACACACACACATACACACACACACACACACACACACACACACACACACACACACACACACACACACACACACACACACACACACACACACACACACACACACACACACACACACACACACACACACACACACACACACACACACACACACACACACACACACATACATACATACACGTAAATGTGTGTATGTGCTGAACAAATTCCTCTAAGGAAACTGCATGTCTATATGTACATACAGTATACAGATATATCACAAAATATGTGAGAATATATCACATTCAGGAAAGCATAACAGACTTCTCTTCAATTAATTATGAAACATTAGACCCTAGAGGTCATGTTGCTTGAGTTTCTGATTCTCAGTCCAGGCATATGTGAGAAATACATGTTTCTAATGACCTGTATAAGGGTGAGGTGTCATTTTTTGCAATGGCTCCATTGATATGTATGTGAATATACAGACACGGCTGCATGTATATCACTACAGGAGCACACAATGTCTTCCACTTGACACACACACACACACACACACACACACACGCACAAAATTTGAATCAAAAATTTGAATCAAGCTCAAACAATATTCTGTCCTAAAATTCAACCATATTTTAGATGTCCAAAGCTGCATCAGTCTGACTGCATGAGTTACCTGTTCATTGTCTTCTTCATCACTGCTTATTTTCAAGTCATCCTCAAGCATTCTGCAAAAAATAAACACAACCAAGTTTTAATGACACCACAATCAAGTATGGAGTTAATTTATTTGTTTCATTAAAACATTAAATAGATAGATAGATAGATAGATAGATAGATAGATAGATAGATAGATAGATAGATAGATAGATAGATAGATAGATAGATAGATAGATAGATAGATAGATAGATAGATAGATAGATAGATAGATAGATAAAACACAATGTTACGCGCAAGCAATGACATCATCCAGAGAGGTCTGTATCGACACTGTTTCAAGGCCTGATTGCCAGCAGAACACACCACAGCCATGAAATAAAGACAAACAGACGAGTGTTCCCCTAAAACTAAAACAATAAAAGCCCTTTATAAGAACAAAATGTGTTTATGGTTTAGTTTTCTATGACCTAAGCTGTCGTGCAGGACTGTAGATTGAGAAGGACTTTGAACAAAACTACCAGTCATTACCCTCGTAATATCTAACAGATGCTGAGAAAGACCTACGTAGGAAACCAGGTGCTGAAAGTGCACTGCTTTTTAGATTACCGTTTCTGCTAACAGATTATATGAAGGTAGAGCTCATGTTCATGTCTTTAGATCACAAAGTGTGCAACATTATCTATTCCGTACATATAAAGCATAGTAAACCAATCAGTACAGCAGAGAATAAACACGAACAAAGACTAACAAAGAAAAGCATGACAAATAAAGAGAAAAAGACTTTTTCCATGAAGCAGACTGACTGATTGTGGGAAGCTGTAGAGGCTTCACATCGCACTGTTTGCCACATCTGTTTCACTCAACACATGACGAGTGACGTCTCATTAGAAGAAGCTATTGACAAGCAATTTGCCTTACTGACACAAACATTCAAAACACATACAGTTGCATGCGAAAGTTTGGGAACCTCTTGCAGAATCTGTGAAAATCTGAATAATTTTAACAAAATGTTTTGCATATAGTCCACAACACAAAACAGTATTTGAAATTATTAAATTAACCCCTTCAAAAGTTTGGAAACCCTTGGTTCTTAATACAGTTTGTGTTTGTTGTTCATGAGTCCCTTGTTTGAACTGAGCGCTTTTCTTCTGAAAAATCTTCCAGGTCTTGCCGATTCTTCAGTTTTCCAGCATATTTTGCATATTTAAACCATTTCCAGCAGTGACTATATGATTTTGAGATCCATCTTTTCACACTGAGGACAACTGAGGGACTCATATCTAACTATTACAGAAGGTTCAAATGCTCACTGATGCTCCAGAAGAAAAACAAAAACAAAACATGCAGCCGAGGGGGTGAAAACTTGTGCCATTTGAAGACCAAGGTAAATTGTACTTAATTTATCTTCTGGGAAACATGCAAGTATTTCCAGTTGCTTCTGAAGGCCAGTACTAAATGGAAACAATATATATATATATTTCAACAAAATAAGAAAAAAATGGACAGAAGAAGAAAAAAACATGCAGCTGAAAAGGGTGAAAACTTTTGGCATTTGAAGATCAAGGTAAATTGTACTTAATTTGTCTTCTGGGAAACATGCAAGTATTTTCTGTTGCTTCTGAAGACCAGTACTAAATGGGAAAAAAAAAAAAAATGTTATATATATATATATATATATATATATATATATATATATATATTTCAACAAAATAAGAAAAAATTGGACATCTTCATCCTGCTCTTGATGCATCGTGTTTCCTTCTGGAGCATCAGTGAATGTTTGAATCTTTTATTAATAGTTGTGTTTGAGTCCCTCAACTGTCACTCAGTGTGAAAAGATGAATCTAATAGTGAGAATTTGTCTCCAAACTAAAGTCTTACTGACATTTCTGTCATCATTTACCCTCATGTTGTTCCAAACTTGTAATATATATATTTTCTCTGTTGACCATAAGATATTTTGAAGAAAGTTGGCTACCGTCAACTGTTTGGTAACCAGCATCCTTTAAAATATATCTTCTTTTGTGTTCAACAACAGAAAGAAACTCATACAGGTTTGGAATGAAATTTTATTTTTGGCCGAACTGTCCTTTAATAAGGGAGGTGTATGACTTCATTCTGGTAACTCTAGAAATATTAGAACACCGCATGGGAAAAAGCTTGTAGGTTTTTGCAAGAAGGTAGAAACCCAGTCATACAGTGAACTCAGAACGTTCCAGTAAACTTCAATCAATGTTTAGGCATGGTGGTTTTTGGTTAACACCAAAGACATTTGACTTCACCCTGGTGTAATTCTAGTAATACAGAAGCATTCCATGAGGAAAATAAAGATTTGCTTTCTTTCTATGCAAAATAAGGGAGGTGGAAACTCCAGAACCTTTCATTAAGCTTCAGTGATGTTTAGATCTGTCAAGTCATCTTTCATCACTACTGTATAAGTCTAGGCAAGACGACTCTCAGATTGTTGACTCATATGGGACGTCCGTGCTCTGACATGTTCTCAGACAATGTGTGTTGACAGCATCATCATATTGGAGACAAAAGATAACCCATTATGCAATATTACCACTTCTATAGCCTTGTCATTACTTTTCCCATCCACTGGTCCAGGATTTATTTGTATATACATATATATATGGCAGGTGATTTATTGGTGTAAAAGGATTTAGGGAATACAATAAACATATATTATGGCATTAGCCTCAGTTCAGGTAGAGTTCACTTGAGGAAAAACCTCCAAAACTCAAGTTCCACTGTACCACTGTACAGTATAAGATCAGGTTATCTTCATGATCAGGTTATTGATTCATACGGCTTTGCCTACATTGATTTTGCTGCCACAGTACATACTGTATAAGAACAACAACGTAGGTGGCTCTGTCGTAGAATCTAGTTTCAATATTTACAACAAAGTGCTCTCACTCAAATGCCTTTCATTGCTTCAAACACATCAGAGAGCTCGAGAATCATTCGAAATGAACAGCGGGTTATTAAAGTAAAACCAAGGCCAAGAAAAACAATATCCAGAGACAACCTTTAAACTTTCTAACTGTTAGCACATGAAAAGAGAAACACAAGCTGGTGTGCTTTTCCTCAGTGTCACCACTCATTACTGTACAGCTTCAATGGGTTTGAAGGACCCAAAATGCCATGAGCCAAATTTGTTCCAGAATTCTGCCGCACATTTTAGCCAAGTACATAATTCTCCATGTTTCTGATGTTTTCCCCCACATAAACAATCTGTTCGCATATGCATATTTCCACCGTCTGTTACTAAGAAACCATTGGAGCTAAAAGTTCATCAAAAAAGTTTCTACTCAGAGTTTAAAAATGATAAATGGTTCTCTAAAAGACAGTACCCTATTTAAAAGAAGGCAACTGTATCCAAAAGCACTGGACTGAAAAGAAACCTCTTAAGGTGTAATTTCAGATCAAGGTCAGATTGGTGTGTCTTTGTCACCGATGTTCGGGCAGAGCAGACAGATGTTTTGGAGGGCAGAGCGGACGTTCCATAGAGAGCGGGTTGTGTAGTTTGCAGTAGCTGGCTTGTGCCACATCACTGCTGGGCTGTGCACTCGGGTCTCATGGGTCGGCTCTGGGCTGTACGCCAGCTATGCTCCCCTAATTGTGAGAGAGGAACACTCGCTGGTCATTACTAAAATTTGGCGTGTTGCGCAGAGGGATCCTGCAAATTATGAGGCACCTGCTACTTGTCTCCATAGCTGCCTGCCAGCTACCTGATAGGCAAATAGATGACTAATGTGAAATTCCAGGGAGATTCCAGTGCATTGACAGAAATGCCAATTATGTAGCGATGTTCAATTCAATTCCAACTTTGTGTTAAGCATGTTGAACAATCATTTAAAAAGCTTAAGGTCTAGATACCAGTGAGTAACAACAAGGTGACAGTGGCAATCTCCCTGAGAATAAAAATGCGCCACAATTAAATCTCTTGTGCCTTTACTGTTATTGCAGACTGAGCTCAAGAACTTTCAAGAATGTCTTGGGCTTTAAGTCCAGTAGAACAGAAGTATTTCTGAGAAATCTGGCCTTGGCCATTCTACAATAATTACAAGAGATGTAGGGGTCTTGTGGTCTTCACATTCATTGCAAAGACTGAGGTTATGGGGGTCATTGTCTTGCCGAAAGGACATGGAATGACCACACTTTCATTATCTTGATCAGTGGTGGTTAGTCCAACTCCTTTGAGAGACACTGCCCTGCAGAGTTTAGCTTCAATCCCTAATTAAACACACCTGAACCTGCTAATTAAGATATTCAGGATTACTAAGAATTTTTCCTAAGAAGGCAAATTTTGCAGGACATTGGCTCTCTAGGAGCAGGACTGGACACACTTGATATTGATGGATGAGGATGCTTCTGAAATGGACAGTAATGACCATGCTGGTTGTGCTCTATGAGCTGTTCAACAATCCACACATTATGATTTTGCTTCTTTCCTGGTTTAATATGGATTAAACCAGTATGGGTGAAATAGACTCTGCCCACCAAACAAACTTCCACTCTTCCACTTCTTCAAAGCTAACCAATTAGGTTTGTTTTACATAATCTTTTCCAAATGGCCAGTTAAAGGCATAGTTCACACAAAAATTAAATTTCTGTCATTATTATGTAATTTAAAAAAGTCTGTAAGACCATTGTTTCATCTTCGGAACTCAAATTAAGATATTTTTGATGAAATCCAAGAGCTTTCTGACCCTGTATAGAGAGCAACGCAACTGACACGTTCAAGACCCAGAAAGGTAGTAATAACATTATTAAAATAGTCCATGTAACATCAGTGGTTCAACCTTAATTTTATGAAGCTATGGGAATACTTTTCATGCATGAAAAAAACTAAAATAATGCCTTTATGGAACAATTTCATCTATTCCATGTCAATCTTCGACATGCATTCATGAGAGTGTCACGATGCATGAGTATGGTGATGCAGGAGCCGGCATTCTGATGAAGAACCTGCACCTTGATACAAGCAGAAGACGCACACTGTACTTAAAACAGTCTGCATAAACATGTCTGAAGATTTTGACAGAGAGGATGACTTGCAAACACTTTTTTGCCCAGCTATTTGAACCAGAATATACAGATGATGAACTAAAAGAGATGGACATTCTACATCAGAACAGTGGCTCCTTCGTCAGCAGTACCACACAAATGCATTGTAGTACTCTTGTGAATGTGCGGCGGAGACTGACACGTTAAATAAGAATTCTCATAGCTTCTAGGGCTGTTCTCGACTAAATATTCATTTAGTCATTCATTTTAAGCATTAGTCGACTATTAGTCGCATGTTTAGTAATAAACTATATAAATCATAATAATGAGCATTTAATTGCCTACATAGATTTTGAAGTTCCGTGCTCAAGTTCATAGAGACCAAGATGGCAGAAAGAGATACACATACTGTTTGCATTCATTATTTTACAAAAGCACAATGTTTTGTTGTTATTCTGAGTGCACACAAATAAACATAAGAGTCTTTACAGAATTGAAAGATGTATTACTCTTACCTGTCTGACCAAAAATGACGGAGTATTTTAAGAGCAAGTGACTGCACCGGCACCTCCATCTGTCATGCAGTGAATGCGCTACTGTTTAGCTTCCACACTCCGAACAAACACTTGAAAAATGCACATTTTTCTACATTAACATTAGATTGCTCTGCCATGTAAAGTTGCTACTACTTACATATTTCAGATGATACGCCATATTTGAGGTTGATGAATGATAGGTAAGCATTTGGATGTCCTGCCCAATGTACTGTACTATTACCACATAGACCAGCCGTTAACAATCTGCGTGACTGCACCATTTCCTGTTGATTTTTTTTTCTGAAACTAAGCAACGAATACAGTTTTGGTCGACCAAGCCTCTTCATGTCGACTAACAATTAGTTTATTATTAGGGGGCATCCCTAGAAGCTTCATAACATTACAGTTGAACCTCTGATATCACATGGATTTTAACAATGTCCTTACTACCTTTCTGGGCCTTGAACGTGTCAGTTGCGTTGCTGTCTGTATGGTCAGAAAGCTCTTGGATATAATCAAAAACACCTTAATTTGTTCCGGAGATGAACAAAGGTCTTAGGGATTTGGAATGACATGAAGGTGAGTAATTAATTATATAATTAAAAATTGTTTGGAAGAACTATCCCTTTAAGGTCATTTTGGGATTGCCTCAAACTAACAGACTTTCACGCTTCAGACTACAATTCCATTCAGTAGGAGTATAACAAATCTTCAGCCAATGTCAATGTGACATAACTGATACATATACATGTGCGCTCAAGAATATCTAGCCTACATTCACAAAGGAAAGTATAGAAGATTGTTTGAAGGGTCACTGGAAGGAAACTTTTGCAAATCCAGCAGCAAGGTCTTCCTCAAAAGCGCTTATTTTAGCAGCATGGAAACTTTCTTGCAACTTCAGAAAACAGTCCATGTGTATGCCATCCAAAGTCAGACAGAAGTGTACCTACACCTTTGACTGGTGTGGTAACAAATCTGTGCCCTGACCTTCTTCTTGATACCGTGACATCATTCATCAGGACTGCTTGTCACTTAAAGACAGTGTACTGATCCAGTTCTCCTGATCCAAGCTTTGCCATTTCACAGAGTCACACACCTCTATAATAATCCCTCACTCCCCCACACCCTCCTCCCTCCCCATAACTACTATTATTAGACATGTCTCTGGTTATTTCTTTACAGCGACCACCGTAGGTGCCAAATTGCCATTTAAGAGTGTCCCTCTGGGTTCTCTCTTCTTGTTGTTATTTGATGGTGACAGGCTCCTTTGTTAAGGAGAGCTTTCCCTTAGCCCACTTAGCTTAGCGCTTTGACAGCTCCACAATAGAAGCCTTTTCTCCAGCGAGCTGCCAGGCGACCAGATGCGGGGGGAGGAGGGGAAGCACTCTCGAGAGGCATCGTGTGCGCGGGTAACGACAGGGTGGGCGACTGTCACCCTCGTATTTCGTGTCAACATTGACGTGCTGGAATTAATATTTCGAGGTGAAGGGGAGCGGGGTTCTGATCTAGCAGAGCTATGAGTATATATGTATGAATATTGCTAACAGAGGGCAATAAATGTAAGTTTATGACAGGATTTTATATTGAGTTTGAGGGCAGTATAGCTCTTAATAGAACAATAAACAAAATCTTTCCTCTTAAACGAACAATGACCCCTATCTGTTAGCTTTACGGCGTGGTGCCTTGTTTAAAGTGAGAAACTGTTAATGCATTGAGGGTGAAGCACAAAAAGGGGGATTTCTTCTTGACATTCACACATGCTCTGGCATATTTGCATTTCCTTCCGAGGCCCGATAGAAGAACGTTTCCATCACTTCCTGAGGGTCCCCGAGGAACCCGCTCCTGGTAAAGCTGTTTACTGTAACCCCCTCTGGAAATGAATCCAGGCCTTATAAAAAAATCCACACAGAGTCGCCGTTTCAATCACAGGCAAGTACATGAAAATGCACTTGGACTTGCTCGGCAGTAAATAAACACATTGTGTTTTTTCTGGGAAGACGAGAGCACGCCGGCACTGCCCTGAGACTCAGCAGCGCTCCAGTTCTGTCAACACCATGCACATCTTGAAAGCAACTCAAGAGAGAGGTCCCAAACGCTGCTACTGCTACCCAACTGCCACATACATCCATGTCAGGCCACGCTTACAAAATGACTACGGTAATACCAATTTTACAAAGACTTCTAGATAAAATCATGGTTTGTTACACCAACAGTAGCACCACAGACGTACCTTAGATTACTATATATACACCATGCTATTAAAATGCTAGTCATTTAGTACCACAGTAAACCACTAGCACTGTGATTGTACCATCTGTTACTCTCAGTGTACTGACATTTTGTAAAGGCTGTTTATGGGGAAATAAAGTGATCATAAAACTTCTATGTAAACATTTAGATTTTCGTGTTTTATAGACATAGGCAATCCTCATCCTCCAAACCTCCAACCCACCAAACACACTGTCAACCCAATGTCAATACATCTAAATGACTGAAAAATACAGAGAATGTGTCTGATTGGCTAAAAAACTACAAGCCACACCCCCAATTGTTTTTGCCATTTACACAACTTTCTTTAGATTTCTCAAGACACCTCTTTTAGTGATATCTGTCAGGTTGTACAGTAATGAATGAATTAATACATTTTGTTTTTTTTTCCATTAGTAAACACATTTGAAAGTTTTAGGTAAGTAAATAAGCAAATACATAAATAAATAAATAAATAAATAAATAGAAAAATCTCCTTATTATCCCAATAAATAAGTTAATAAATGCACTTTTCCATGTAAATAAATCTCCACAAATTAATACATTAGAAAGAATTTAATCAAACAAACATTTTATTTATTTATTTGTTTGTTTTTTGTTTGTTTGTTTGTTTGTTTGTTTGTTTGCTTGTCTTTTTCTAAACTGGCACCCAAGATAAAAGTATTTTATGAAAATAATAAAAATAATAATTACTACACAGAGCTTAAACAAACATCTTATTTATTTATTTATTTATTTATTTAAATTTTAAATTTAAATTTAATCTATCTTTTCACTTTGTAAGCTGTTTGGACTCTCATTCTGACAGCACCCATTCACTGAACAAATGACATAATGCTACATTTCTCCAAATCTGATGAAGAAACAAACCAAAATCTATCTATCCATGTAAACCTGCACCCAAGATAAAAGTCTTGTATGCAAATAATACAAATAATAATTACTACACAGATGACTCAGAATTAATTACAGGATTTACTGCCATCTTGGCTGCTACAGAAGCAGCCTTCACTGTTGGACTGAGCGCACAGAATGAAACACACTGAGATTAAACAGAAAAAAAAAAAAAAAAACTGTTGGGGGTGGAAAAGCACACATAGCAGTGGGAAGTGCAAAGGCAACACCCCTCTCCTCCCGTCCTCCACCCTAGGAAAACTTTGATTAAGGAGCCCCTGATGGACGAGTGCTACAGAGGGCTGCTTCCACCTCCAGCCTGTCCCATTCATCCTCACACAACCTCCCCTGTTCTGTCCTGCTCTGTCCAGCGGGTTATTTACCTTGGCCCACAGCCACTTCCGACTTCAGATTCAGAGCCGACTGGAGTGTCACATCAAGAGTCTATGTTAATGTTTGTGATGAAAAAGCACCTCCCCCCACCTCGCGTCTGGGTTGCCTCTCTTTTCTCCTCAAGAGCAGGGATTCTGTTGTCTGTGTTTATCTTCACCGCTGAGGGAATGTCATAGTCTTTCAGAAGTGCTGTCTAAAAGGGATAAAAGAAACTCCTTGCATGCCGTGAATTAAAATATATGCTTGGACATGAAGACATCAGGAGTGGGAAAAAAGTGCTTATGATGCTTCGTTCAAACCTGTTAACTATGTCACATCATCAATAATAATAGATGTCTTTTCTACAGAAACGCTGTATTGCTTGAAAACAGTTATTCCACAGTCAGCTCCTCGCAGTTGACTGTTTTAATTATTAATTCTCAATTAGCTCAGCAGGTTCTTATGTTTTAATGGTGAACCTCTGACTCTGAGGCTACAGTTCAGAGCATCTTGGCATCATTAGAAACCAAAGCTGAAGACCATCCGCAACCATTTCCACCACGAAGAGAGCACTTACTGCTCTCCTCTGCCCTTCCTTCTGATGACTAATTAAGCCTAATCAATTACAATTTGATGACTCCCTGAGTTGACTTCATGTGAGATGAATGCTGTATAATGTGCCTGTTTAATGAAGGACTAATCAGACAGGCTTTTGTGTACTGTATGGCAATCAGCTGAATGAAAACTCTCTCTAAATACAGATATAAAACGTCTCACTCACTGTCTCTGGGATTAAAGAGATAGCTCACCCAAAAATGAACATTCTGTCATTTTTTTTTTCACCCACCCTACTTGAGTTTCTGTTGAGCACAACAGAAAGCAAATAGGCTAAAATCTCAAAACTGACCAGTGCATGAAATAAACATTGGCTTTGCCTGTAGTGTGTTGCCTTGAGGGAAGGTGCTGGTCGAAATAAAACACACAGATTGTCATAAATCCAATATTCCATGGTGGTACATAACACCATAACAATATACTCAAGCAGAACGTGTGAGCGGAGCGACATCCCCGAGAATATCTAATCTACCAGTAGAGGCTATCCTTGGCTTGTGGCCCCGTCTGTGTTTGACACTAGCCCATATTCTCTGGTGTGCTCTCACAGACGGTGGGAAAAGCGCCAGTTGAGTGTGACTAATATCAGGCTCCGAGTAAATTACACCACTGATCACCGGCACTCGCAAGGAGGTTACAAAATGGCCGATCCGCAGAGGAAAAGTGCCGTTTTACGACTACTCACCACGGTAAACTTCAAATTAAAGCCCCTGTACTATCCGCCTAATGGATGATTGTGGCTCAAGTGGGAGAGATTCAAGTGCTAAAGGTTTATAAGATGGCATATCTGAATCCTCCATGTTAGTCTTGAGGTATCGGTGTGGTAGTGTGAGAAACATTACTGCCTGAGGTTATGGGACTTGAAGAGTTAACCACATTTACTGAAGAGAAAAGTGTTACATATTGTCAACAACTAGAATCAATTAACTAATATTATAAAGCTCACTTGTGGATCTATAAGTGGATGCAATTTAAACTGACAGTTTCTTCTTCTGTTGAACACAAAAGAAGACAGTTTGAAGAATGTTGGTAACCAAACAGTTAAAATAAAATACTATGGAAGTCAATAGGGACCAGCAACTATTTGGTTACCAACATTCTATGGAAGTCAACAGTTGTTGGTCTTGTAACAGTTGTTATTTTCTTCCATAACTCTGGCTGGTCCCTATTGACCTCCATACTATGAAATACTATAGAAGTCAATATGGACCAACAGCATTTGCTGGTCCCCATTGACCATCATAGTATGAAATACCATGGAAGTCAATGGGGACCAGCAAATGTTTAGTTACCAACATTCTAAGGAAGTTAAGAGTTGCTGGTCCCAATGTTGTTCCATAGAATGCTGGTAACCAAACAGTTTCTGGTCCCCATTGACCTCCATATTATGAAATAATACAGAAATCAACATGGACCAGCAATAGTTGCTGATCCGCATTGGTCTCCATTGACCTCCATAATATGAAATTCAATGGGGACCAGAAACTTTTTGATTTTCTTTGTTCCATAGAATGCTGGTAACCAAACGGGTTGCTGGTCCCCATTGACCTCAATACTATGGAAGCAAGTAGGGACCAACAACACTTTCTAGTCCCCAGTGAATTTCATAGTCAGAAATATAAGTCAATAGAGACCAGCAACTGCTTGGTTACCAGCATTATTTGGAAAAATACTATAGAAGCCAATTGAGACCAACAACAGTTGCTGGTCCCCAATGACCTTCATAGTCAGGAATACTATGGACGTCAAAAAGGGACTGTCTGGTTACCAACATTCTCAGGAAGTTAACAGTTGCTGGTCCCCATTTTGTTTCAAAGAATATTGGTAACCAAACAGTTGCTGGTCCCTATTGCCCTTAATACTATAACATACGATAGAAGTTAATATGGACCAACAACACTTGCCAGTCCCCACTGGTCCCCATTAGTCCCCATTGACCTCCATAATATGAAATACCATAATTCTATGGAAGTCAAAAGTTGTCGGCCCCCGTTTTATTAAATGAAATGTAAGTAACCAAACAGTGGCTGGTGTCCGTTGACCTCTGTACTATGAAATACTACAGAAGTCGATATGGACCAACAACAGTTGCTGGTCCCCATTAACCTCCATAGTATGAAATACTATGGAAGCCAATTAGGACCAGCAAATGTTGGGTTACCAGCATTCTATGGAAGTTAACAGTTGTTGGTCCCCATTTTCTTCCATAAAATATGAGTAACCAAACTGTTTCTGGTCCCCAATGACCTCAATACTATGAAATACTATGGAAGTCAATAAGGACCAGCAACTGTTTGGTTACCAACATTCTGTAGAATTCAACAGTTGTTGGTCCCCATTTTCTTCCATAAAATGTGAGCAACCAAACAGTTGCTGGTCCCTATTGATTGCCATAGTATTTCATAGTATTGAGGTCAATGGGGTCCAGCAAATGTTTGGTTACCAACATTTGATGGAAGTTAACAGTTGCTGATCCCCATTCTATTCCATATAATGCTGGTAATCAAACGGTTGCTGGTCCCCATTGACCTCCATGCTATGAAGTACTATGAAAGTCAGTATGGACCGAGAGTGCTTACTCCCCACTGGTCCCAATTGACCTCCATAGTATAAAATAATATGGAAGTCAATGGGGACATGTAACTGTTTGTTTACCAACATTCTATGAAAGTCAACAGTTGTTGGTCCCCATTTTATTCCATAGAATGCTGGTAACCAAACAGTTGTTGGTCCACATTGACCCCAATACTATGGAAGTCAATAGGCACCAGCAACTGTTTAGTTACCCACATTCTTCAAAATATCTTATTTTGTGATAGAAGCTCACAGGTTTGGAACAACATGAAGGTGAGTGAATGATTCAGTGAATCATTTTAGGTAAACTACTCATTTAAGTGGAATCAATGAAATAAATTTTGGCTTGACTGGGAAAAAAAAAATCTAATTTAAGATTGTCTTGATTAAACCATGGCATGTTTAGACCTATGGCACATAGGCAACAGACCAGTTCTCGCATTTGTTGTCCCCCTTTGACATTCAACAATGCAAAGACTGTTCAATATCATGTAACATTTTTGTCAGCATGATATTTCCTGATATTCATTTCTGCCTTCACTACAGTTCAAACATTCGGCCTAAGTTCATACACTCGGCTCTCGAGGACAAAGACAGTATTGACAGAAATGTTCTTACCCTGAGGGCTGCATCCCTAAACATTTGGACTGGTTAAATCATTTAAGATCTTTCAAACAGCTGGCATATAATTGAGAGGAATATAAGCGGACTGATTCTGAGCAGGAGCAAAGGAATAATGGAGCAGTGTAAGAAGACAGTGGGATATGCGAACGGCATGCAGCAAACATGAAGAGCGGTGCTCAAGGCTTGCTCTGGGTCTCGGGAACGAAGAGAAAATGACATATCAGAGACTAGGGCCAGATCAGCAGATAACTGCAGCCTTTAAGTGGCTTCCACGAGTAAACAATGCAACATTCCTCCAGCTATTGTTTGCAGTATCACCCCATCGCTGCCTCTCCAAAATGACACACAGACTCTCTGCTACACTTTCATTTGTTTGACTTTGTCATAGCTGTTTAGAAACATGCTTTTGAAGAGGTTCTAACAAACTCTGGCACCACTTAAGTTCAATACTCTTTTCGCTTTTCATAGAAAATATCCACATTAACTGACCTGGCCGCTAATACGAAACAAAGAACATCTAAAAACATATGAAATATACTTAAATACTTTCTCCGGTCATGCCATTTTCCTTCTCAAGTATTATTAACAATGCCATTCAAGCCTCTTCAGTCAGCTTTATCACAAACATTGAATAACGTGTCATTAAGTATGTCAGAAGAAGTCTAGAAAAGGATTCAAATGACAGACCACCAATTTTAATGTTTGTTGGTGAAGAGAAGACCGCCTTTTTCCCTCAGCTGGGAATCCGCCAGACGTGTCTCACTGGGAAATGTTTTACACGGGAACAAAGCAAAGCCTATGAACATTCTCTCTCTCTCCACCCAGGGGGGACTCCCTCAAATAATTCATCAAATGAATACTCACGACTTTTGTGGTACCGACTTGGTTGCAGGCTTGTTACTGGAAACATTGCAGCGTTCTGTGAAAAGAATTTCATGGAAATATTAGAGAACAGGTTTGACTGCACACGTCCAAATACCAGCAATCTGGCACGGGGCACAATGTGTCAGTAACACAGCATTCCATGATATTGTTTATTGGAAATTGGAAGTTTATTGCTTTTTTTTTGCCAGTACGGCTTGACGTTGAATTTGGCATGAGCTATGTAACACGTAAAAGCAAAATGTTCCTTACTTCCATTGTATCCTGAGGTCACATGCTGGGAATCCTGCAACAGAGAGAGAATAATATGAAAAAAGTGACAAATAATCCAACATAATAACAACATCCGACTGAAAAAAAAGTGCTACATTCTGTGCGTTAACTCACACGGAGCAGCTACAGATGGGAAATAGTTCTGCTGATAGCTTTAATTGATTTTACACTAATACAATTAGAGCAGGCACACAACTCACACTTGAGCGGGTGAGTGGTCTGTTAGAGAGACGTCTGCACCCAACGTTGCCACTATTACATATGGATTTATAGAGTCAGCGGTTTATTATTAGCAATGTCATTCAAGCCAACTCATGAGATTCAAACCATGTCCTATTAAGAGAAAAAATAACAGATGCCACATCAAAGAGAAAAAGAGCATCATGGGATTTGAAGGGAACTTGAGTGGAAAGTCCAATACTTGTTCGCACAATCAACACAGGCCCTTTTAAACACGTGCCTCTAAATACATTTCTGCAAAACTACAAAAAACATACCTATATGTATGAATCCCTGCAGTTTCCAGTTGAAATAAACACTAGAGGCAGTAAAACTCTGACAACTTTTATTTATTTTCACACAAAGTGTGATTTAAAAGTTCAGAGTTTTGATTAATAATGCCTAATTTTCACACAATTACTTGCAGAATATTGTTATGACTTGAAAACAATTTTAACATTCTGTGTGATTTGAAAACTGATACTTTTGAACATTGTCGTCGCATATACACCTTTATATGCATGAGTTTTCTTATTTAGTAGGTTTGCTCAGTAGCTCACGCGATATGGAGTTGCATTTGAGTGATGAGGAGCTCCGGTACGAACCCCGTCAAACTACGGTTCGACAAAACAGCTCAAATCTGCGTCAAGAAGTTAAAATATATCACTTAAATATATAGCACTTTGGCATTTGGTTGCTATCGGTTAGGTTTAGGGTTGGGTTTGGTGTGTAGGGGATATTTAACCACACGATAGAGCATTAACCTTTAGCGACACTCCCTGGATATTTGAATTCTGAACTGCTGCAAATCGTACCTCAAGCAGCATAATAAAATCGCAGCAATACGTGCCTGTACTAAAGTAATAAAAGTAATAAAAACATGCCATGGTCTTGTATCGAACGTGTGTTTTAGCGCCACTCTCTGGACATTTCATTTTGAAAATGTTGCGAAATGTACAGTAAGGTACGTAATTACGATGTTGCAGAAATTTATATAGAGGCACGTATTTTCATGAGCCTGGGTTGCGCACAGTGGTTTACCTCAATTTTATATATTGTTTTAAAACTCTGCAGTATTATTTTGTAAGGAAAAAATAAATAGTGTAAATTAGATGTTTCTAATAGACAGCAGAATAAATGGCTACACAGTATCAGTGTTAATTTCGTTGACGAATAATTTTCGTGCCAATTTTAGTCAACAAAATTTTTTCTCCGAAAACGAAACGAAAACTTGTTTTGAATGACAAAAATCTATTGACATTTTCGTCAATGAATAAAAATGAGACAAGAATGTTAGGGAGGGATGATTTAGGAAGAGATTAATTCACAACGAATCTGTTGCGCGGTAAGGAGGTTAGATGCACACATATGAACTGTATCATAGCTTATTGATAAGTCGTAAACATAGGCTGGCATACATTTGCTGCACGTCTCATAAAACATTTAAAAAAGTCAATATCTGGGAGTAAGAGAAGAGAAGACATATGGATACATTTGACGAGGCACAAAAAGAAGAACTCAATTCGGTCCGGTTTTCTTTAGCGTCTCATGAATGGTGAAATACACAAAAAATTATGTTGAATTGTCAGTTTTGATGAGTATTCACGTAAACACATTTAGTTACATCTTATGCCGAGTTCAGACTGCACGATTTTCAAAGCAATCGCGTCATAGATGTTTTCACACTGCATGACTATCTGGGGTAGCATTCCATCACTGCTGTGTTCACACTGCATGATGGATCGGCGACAGGGGGTTTCACACTGCATGACTTTACAATAGGAAGAATCACCGACAACTTTGTCCCGGTCTGCAAACTTCGTCTCACAACCAAACACACGCGAGAAGTGACATGGAAACAACGTGAGGTCAGTCGTGCAAGTTCTCACGTGAGTTCTCATGTGAGACTGGGATTATTATATAAAAAAATGGTAGCCCGCAAGAAGCTTGTCATACAACTTGCATGTGCACTCATTTGCAGCGAAAAGAAAAGAAGCCGAAGCTATGCTTGTTGATATTGTGGTCTATACCTTCGTAACTCCTCCCCCAACTTCCCACTGGCCTGGATGTTGCTGTCTCATTGGCTGTAGGTAATCGCCGATGTTATTTTCAGTCAGATCACCTTTCACACGGCATGATTTTGAATCGCCGAAATGTCCAGATATTTAGCATGCCAAATATCTCACGGGTGTCGGCGACACGTCGGCGATTCTCTCAGATCACGTCTTTGATATTTCACACTGTGTGATTGTCACTCGCATGAACAAGCAGCGATTTGCCTGTGATTTCGGCATTTGTCGGCGAGTCAAAATCGGGGCTAAAATCATGCAGTCTGAACTCAACATTAGGTGAACGTAAACAATTGGAAGGAAAACTATCAGACGTGTATCAGTACATTGTATGCGTGCATTCGGTTTTAAAGGGACAACAGCGTACTTTAGTTGCTATTGTCTCTAGCATTGATGTTAATCAAGCAACAAAAGAAAGAAAGAAAGCCAGACGTTATGACAACATCCCAAAGTCTGCTAAGAAAAAAATCAAGAACATTTGTTTTTGAACTTTTATCAGAATTTCCCAGAGTATAAAGAGTGAGTGAGGGCATAGGAAAAAAACACTACATTGCAACGTTTTATGTACAAATTATGGCTTATAAAAAATAAAAATAAATGTTTAAAACAGCACATTTAATCAACAATCACCCTCGTACACCTGTAAGTAATTGAAAGGTCCAACTTCACATCAACATCAAAAAACTAATTAATATATGTGCTATATTAAGGCGAGACACTACAGGTGAATAGGGTAAAAAAAAAAAATAATAATAAAAATAATAATTATCACCTTACTTACCCAATTGATTGATTACATTGATAATTGCGAAAATTTTTTGTATTACAAGTTTTCTAAAATGTTACGTTTAAATATGCAAATGAGGCATTATTTTATAAAATATGCACTAATTTGCATACATTTCTAGTACAAAAATCTAAAAACTGGATGAAGTCAGTTTCAAAATTCTTGTTTATTTTTATTTTTATACATACTAGAGTAAAATATTTACAGAGGGAATTTTGGATCTCTCATTTTTTTTTTTTTACCATTTTTTGGGGGGAAAATGTTGTATAAAATCAAGCAAATTATATATGAACAAATCCCTCTTTAAAAAAACCTTCAGAATATAGACATTAATACAAATGTAAAGTTTGGTGTGTGTACGTGCTACTAAAGTGGAGATTTATAGCTCAGTGTAGGAGAAAAAACTCATATTGAGAAAAGAGACTTTAAAAATATGTACTGTAATTGAAATCTATTGACACAAATAGATAAAGTGCTATAAAAGAAAGACTTAACAGTGTCTTTTTGGTGTTTTCTTTTCACTAGTCTGAAAAAAAAAAAAAAAACACTTAATGAAAAACCAAAAAGCCCCAAATCTCAAACTTGACAGGTGCATAAAAAAACAGCGTTTTTGCCTGCAGTCTCTCCCCTTAATATATTTCTACACTCTTTTGCTCTGTGTGTGCTGTGTATGTTTATGCCAGATTTCATAACATGTTTCTAACTAGCTAACACAAAACTGCACTAAAAATGTATCTTGTGAGAATGACTATTTGTTTGTGTGTGGAGCTGCTGCTTATGTAGAGTGTTTCAAATCAGGTTCAGTTAGACAGGAGGCTATGCAAGTTATAGACAGCTCGCTATTTCAATTTCAAACTCTTTATTTATCCCGTAGGGGTAATTCACATGGTCACATGGAGTAAACAGGGTTTTGAACAAAGCCAGAACCATTCCGAAAAATATCAAGCCCTATAATTAAGCATTTTATGTCATGATACTCTGTATTAACTCAGTAATGTTGACTAATGCTCTGTAATGTTGATGAAGTCCATTTAGTATAAATAGTTCAAAGGCACAGAGGGAGAGAAAGAGAAAAATAAGAAACAGCCCACCTTTGAAGGGATGGGAAACTTGGTTTGTTCAGCTTTGCCTGGTGTGTGGATGGCAGTGAGAGGTGGAGGCCAGGAGTGGGTCATCTCCTACAACAACAACAACACATAATAGTTATTATAACAGCACAGATTATTTGCTTGTGTTGAAATGAATCAGCAACAGATTAAAATGTATAATCAGAGATGCAGAAGCGATGAGCAATGAGCAATTTCATGAAAACAAATAACACAAGCCACACAGTTTTATCATTTATCAACATGTATCCAGTGGGAAAAGTGATGAAGGTATCCTACGAGCATAAGTACATAAACAAACATCTTGTTCAATTATCAGAAGCGACACCGAAAACGGCGACGGCAAACAATCACAGATAATCCCTCAGAAGAGAGCTTATTTATTAAACTTTCTGCCATCTTGCCTAGTGTCATCACATGCAGGAATACTGTGAAATCTCGGGGGCACGTACGGCACACGCTCTCTCCCGAGAAAACCTGTGTTATTACATTCCAGAAAAATGAACACGAAATCCATTCATTTCTCCGAGCTTCAGTGGGGGCGAGGCATGGCGGTGGAAGCTTTGAGTTGCAAATGAAATTTATTAAAAGCAACGGAGCGTTGCTCCTGGAGCCAAACAAGGTTATCCAAACACGAGCAGGGCCGGATCAGAGACTGTTTACTCTTACGCTTCTCGGACAGCTCAGCTATACATCCCACACATATCTGCACTCAGATGGGAAACATTTCATTCCGACAACCTTTAGCGTACTTAAAAATGTTAGTAAACTGCTACTTTAATATTACATACTAAATATGAGCCTTTTCCTTTCACCTTCCTTTGTATGGTCGTTTATCTTCATTGGAAATGATACAGTGGCAGTCTTTAAGTTATTCTGGAATAGTTAACTTAGAAACTCAGAAACTCATCCATCTTTTGGCCATCCAAGATGTAAGAAAGTTTTGGTTTGTTTCAAATCAGATTTGGAGAAATGTAGCATTATATCACTTCCTCTGCAGTGAATGGGTGCCGTCAGAATGAGAGTTCAAACAGCTGATAAAAACATTACAGTAATCCACAAGTAATCTGCACCAATCCAGTCCATCAATTAATGTCTTGTAAAGTGAAAATCTGGGTGTTTGCAGGGCTGCCAACTTTTGAGTTCAGCTTGGAGTGAGAATTCCCACAGCAGTCCCTGTAGGGGGACAAGGAGGCCTCGTTTGTCCACGTGTCCGCTACGCCAATGCCTCTTATAGAGGCGGCGTCCACGGCAGAACCCCCTGAGGAGGCAGCTCCCGCTGCAGATCCTCAAAAGGGGATACCACCCATTGATGAACTCACTGTCTGCTCAACCACTGCCAATGATCCTCCTCTGCCATGGCTACCCAAGCTACCTGCTCCGCCATGGCCTCCCGTTCTGCCTGCAATGCCAAAGCTTCCTGCTCTGCCTTCACCGCCAAGGCTCCCTGCTCTGCCTGCTCCGCCATGGCTTCTTGCTCTGCCTGCTCTGCCATGGCTTCCTGCTTTGCCTGCACCGCCATGGCTTCCTGCTCTGCCTGCTCCGCCATGGCTTCCTGCTCTGCCTGCTCTGCCATGGCTTCCTGCTTTGCCTGCACCGCCATGGCTTCCTGCTCTGCCTGCTCCGCCATGGCTTCCTGCTTTGCCTGCACTGCCTAGGCTTCCTGCCCTACCGGCCCTGCCATGGCTTCCACTACTCCACAGTCTGCCATTGCTTTACGGTCCAGGCCCACCTCCGCTTCATGATCCAGGTCTGCTATTGCTCCATGGCCCAGGTCCTCCAAGTTTCCACTGTCTGCCATTGCTCCACGGCCCAGGACCTCCATTGCTCCACTGTCTGCCACTGCTCCATGGACCAGGCCCTGACTCTGAACCTGTTCCCCTGCATGGACCTGGCCCACCGTCCCACCCCCTGTTTTGCCTCCCTTACCCATGAACTGACTGTTGCTGCTCCCTCTGCAGCCTCGTTGGTAATTTCCTGTTTGGTGGCCATTTAAGCAGGGCCTAAACCAAACAGGCTTCGCGAAGTATTGTTTTGCTGTTGCGGACTCTCTACCAAGCATTTATCTTATTTCATTGCCCTGTTTTGTTATTTTCATGGTTTTGTTTCATAGTCATAGTTATTTTGCCATTGTTTTGTTCTGTTTTCTTGCCATAGTTTTGCCTTGTTTCATTGCATTGTTTATTTGTTACTTTCGGACTGCTCACTGGAATTTTGACGTTCTGCCTGTTTACTGGATTACGCTTTTGTCTTGCCTACGCATTCCTGTTTGCTGGTGTTCGACCCTGCCTGTCTTGACTACGGTCTGTTTAATAAAGCTTGCACGTGGATCTTACACGCTGCCTATGAGTCCTGCATTACAAGAACACAATGGCCAATCACAGGTGTTCAAGATAAACAGATATGTCTGTGATTGGCTACATTGCTCAGCGCTATGAAAACACGTTGTCTTTTCGTGATTTCTAGAGCACAAAAACAAATACGCCCAGGAGCATTTACCAAATCTGTTTAGCAAATATCTTATTATTACAGTTTTTACTGAGGGTGCTTTTGACTGCGTGAGAAAATGATGTGTGGTGTGAGAGCGTGTGAAAAGTGTCAATTGCGTGAGTCTCACGTTGAATGCGTGAGAGTTGGCAGCCCTCTGTTTGTAAGAAACAAATTAAACATAAGTAGATTAAAAAGTTGGCTTGAGAAAGCCGGACCAGAAAGTCCAAAAATTTTTAGAACTTTTTCTTAAGTTTGAGAAACCTACCATGTTTCTAGCATGATTACCATGTTGCTAGCATGTTGCTACCATAATTAGTAAGTTACTAGCATGTTGCTAGCATGATTACCAAGTTACTACCCAGATAGCAAGAACATTTGGGCCAAATGTGGCTGAAAGCTGTCACGTTTGGCCTAGGTATGGCATGGCTGAGCACATATGGGCCAAACTTGTACCATATATGTTTTGCCATGGCTTTAGAATTGGAGGGAATTTTCATTTGGGTGACTTTTTGTATTAAGGTATATGGCCCATATGACAGTACACAGACAAGAGCCATATTTGGCTAGGCTATGGCACATCCTGAAATATGTTAACTTATGGTTAACATTTGGCTTTTACTTGGAAAAACACACATAACCTGCTATAGTCATGTGTGGCTGGTTTGTGGCAGTCCAAATGTCAGCCCATTCATTCATTCTTCCTGTATTCCTATTGGTGGATTACTGAAAATTTGAAAATACATGTCCGTTATTTCCCGCTCTGCTCCTGAGTCTACAACAGCCTTTGCCCAGACACACTCTTATTCAGGTAAGTGCAGTTTTGGTGTTTTAAATGTTTTCTAGGGATGTAAAGGTACGCTTATTTGTACAGAAAAAAATTGTGTGCTTAGGTATGTGTACCGAACAAACACAGTTTCGTTTTGACCACGATCATGTGCTGAATTCATATGCGTGAATAAAACGTCACTATACATGCTGTCCAGAAATCATGATAAGATTTGGGTTTTGTTATTTTCGATAAGTCTCATCTTTAAAATTATGTCTATTATATCAGAAAATTTAAACGATAAATGCCTTTTTGACGCTCTCTGATGTTACGTGACAGACCGCTGTAAGTAATGTTACAAGCGGAGGGCGCATGAATGTGATCATCCTTTCTCCTTTCTACTAGTTATAACGTGATTTAAAAACTAACAAATCTTTCGTCTCACGTAATCTCAATTAGTTTGAATACCGTCGAAAAAATGCTAATAAAACAGGATTACCTTTACCACCAGCGAGCACTCATGTCATGGCTTGTTTTAATATTCAAATAATATCTAATACTAATTATGATATGCTAATAATCTTTTTTCTCTCCTTTTTCCTAAAAGATTGTGAAAGGAAGGCTGGTGAGACTTACTAAAAGTATCCATTTTTGTACATTTATTTACTCATTTGACATTACACCACATTTTATGTTCTGTATTGTACTTCTGTTATTAAAATTGTATTATATTAAAAATGTCTGTGAATCAATTTTGTGTTTAATACGTGTTTAAGGTTTACTGTGTAATTGGTATTTTAAATAAATAATAGGTGTGGCATAAATATGGTTAAATTATGGCTTTTGATCTATCAGCCACATGTGGTCCACATAGGGGCCATTGCCCTTTACAGAACTCAGCCATATAAGAATACCACATAAGATCCATATATCAGCCACATCTGTTTTCATGATTTGGCTCATTTTAGGTTGGGTTATGGCACTGTTTTGGTTCGGTTCTGGTTAAAAAGATGTGGACCAGTTTTGGGCCGGGGAACCTAAACTTATCTGGGCCACACTTTAGCTGTTGGTATGGGCCAGATCCGGCCCAGAGGAAATTTGCTGACTGGGTAACATGTTGTTAGCACATTTCTAGCATGATTAGTATGTAGCATGCTGCATGTTACTAAAATTTTGTTATCATCATTTACTATTACTAGCATGTTGTATCATGATTTTAGCATGATTAGCATGTTGCTAGGATGTTGTTACCATAATCAGCATGTTACTAGCATGTTGCTAGCATGATTTTAATAACGATTAACGTGATACAAGTATGTTGTTAGCATTATTAACATATTACTAGCATGTCTGCATGATTAGCAATTTATTAACATGTTACTTCCATGTTTCTAGCATGAGTAACATGTTACTAGCATGTTATTAACATGATTCTAGCATGATTAGCATGTTACTAGCACGTTTCTAGCATAATTGGCTTGTTTGAATGGATTAGAAATATAACAAGGGAAGCTTAATTGAGTCTCAAGGGATTGTGGGAGTTTTGACAGTTGGAGTTTGAATAGTGTTGGCTCATTTGAACATTCAGTCAATGTAAGTCTATGGGATTTTTCCCAGTTTTATTCGTCATTTTTAGGAAAACCATAAGTCCGATTAGTTAGAAAACATATGGGCCCGGTTTCACAGACAAGGCTTAAGCCTAGTCCTAGACTAAAATGTAAGTCTGAGCTGTTTGAACTGAAAGAAACTTGCACTGACTGATCTTAAAATATATCGGTGTCTTTGTTTTGTCTCAAGATGCACACCAGTAATGTTTTTTTTCTAAGCATGTTTATAAAAAATTACTTAAATATCCTAATTGAACTATCTGCTAATCCTGGTTTAGTCTAAGCCCTGTCTGTGAAACCGGGCCATAGCGACTCAAGTCAGTCATAAATTTTAGTCTCAGAAGAAAAATAATAATATTAAGTTTAAATAGCTTTCTTAAGCCAACTTAATTAAAACTTTTAACTTCAAAATTATGCTTCTAGTTAATATCCCTGGTGGAAAAAAAAAAACAACTAAGGCTGGTTTTAGCTGGTCAACCAGCCTGGTTTTAGCTGGTCATAGCTGGAAGGCAGGCTGGTTTTAGAGGGGTTTTGGCCACTTTTCCAGCCTGGCCAGGCTGGGAGACCAGCTTAAACCAGCTACTTCCAGCTTAAACCAGCTAAGACCAGCCAACCAGCCTAGGCTGGTATTAGCTGTTTTTTTCAGCAGGGATGAGTCTTCTATAATATTACTTTCTTCACTTTAAAAGTTAATCTTATCTGGAAGAAGTGTTATTATGGATTATGGAATGGTATTTTGTCCAGAAGTGACAATTCTTGATGGATTTGTTTATTACTTACAAGCTTTTAGCTTCTCAAGATTTTAATTAATGAACTGGAGTGGTGTGGATAATTCTGATGTTTTTATCAGCTATTTGGACTCTCATTCCGATGGCACCCATTCACTGCAGAGGACCCATTGGTGAACAAGTCATGTCAAGCCTTTATTCAGCGATCTTTATCTCTATTCTGAGCAGCGACCGTAAGCATCAAAACCTGTGCTGACACACTTGTCACAAATTCAAAAGTTGCTACTTCAAGAAAATACACAACAGATTCTCATTGTTTATTCTGCTAGAAAACCTATGTGACCTTGATGAGAACTGACCTCATACATCTAATAAAATCACCAGTTGATTAAAAGTCATTGCAACAATGGCTCATAAAAGGGAAGTCAGTTTTGAGAAAAGCTCCTGCACAGACGTTTGACAGACAGGAACATC
>NC_133376.1:7728032-7745433 GCF_049309525.1 Garra rufa
GGGCATGTGTTTCTCTTCAACAGTCCAAAACAAGTCCAATAAAGTGCCTCCATTCATAATAAAAAATGCCTCATGTGACTCTGGGAGGTGAATAAAGGCCTCCTGTAGCGAATCGATGCATTTGTGTAAGAAAAATATCCATATTTAAAACATAATAATCACTTTAATCTAGCTAGCGCCAACTGGTTGTACACAGAAACCGTTCTGGGCGAATGACGTAGGACATATGCGTTGAGTCTCTCAATAAACAACGTTTGTTTACAGGAGCAAAGGAAGCAAAGTTGCCTTACTTTAGCAAAGGAAAACCAGTTTCCTCTTGGCTTATATCGAAATCCTCCGTAATTTTTTTTTTGTTTTGATCTCTTCACTTGTGCGTCTACGTTTGTCACTTCTGTAGGGATTATTACATTTTAAATATGGATATTTTTCTTACAAAAACACATCTATTTACTACAGGAGGCCTTTATTCACTCCCCGGAGCCTTGTGAGGCACTTTTTATTATAGATGGATGCACTTTATTGGACTTGTTTTAGACTGTCGAAGAGAAACACCTGCCCACTGCCATTATAAAGATTTGAAGTGCAAGGATAATTTTTAATATAACTATTATGCTCTTTAACAAAGTCTTTATTTTGTTTTGGGGGGTGCACTAGAACATGCTCTCATGCTTGGTGGTTCGAAAAATGCATTATTTTTCACATAATTTACATTATTACAATAGCTTTCTCCCCAGGCTGGCACAAATTGCTTGATTAGTTTCGGCTTTGATGAAGGTCCGCCTTCTGAGAAACAAAATGTGTTGTGATTGGTTAACAGTCCCACTGCGTATCAATTACCGAACAGCTTAGACGGCGTTTCAGTACTGCCATACCCTTTCCCAAAGCAGCAAGTTCTGTGTACAACTGTGCAAGCTAGATTAAATTGATTCTTACGTTTTTAATATGGATATATTTCTTACAAAAACACATGAGTATGCTAAAGGAGGGTTTTATTGAACCCCGAGTCATGTGAGGCACTTTTTATTATGGATGGATGCACTTTATTGGACTTGTTTTGGACTGTTGAAGAGAAACAGCCGCCCACTGCCATTATAAAACTTAAAAGTGCCAGGATAATTTTTATTACAACTCAGATTGCATTCGTCTGAAAGAAGAAAGTCATATATGCCTAGGATGTCTGGAGTGTGAGTAAATAATGGGCTAATTTTCATTTTTGGGTGCTTTAAGCATCTGCTAATACTCTAATGACCGGTGGTTGGCATGTCAAAATAAAGTGTTACCAAATGAGGTAAATGCTGAGAGACAGATGTTGGTTTATTGATCTTGGTTTTTTGAATCACTTGAATCACAGTTTCGTTGGGTTGACAGTAGTGGCACATAAATGAAACACTTTTTAAACACCTTTTATGATTCAATCTTTTTTTTTTATATATACTGTTAGGTAAGAAAGCACATCTTCCCTCTTAATTGGCCCTTTGGTATTGGCATAAACTTCAAAATTACTAAACAAACACTGATTAGAGTCAATGTTTGAGGCTGATTTGTGAATGACTTCCAGTTAAAAACAACTTTGAGGACTTCAGAACACCACTCACTGATGGATTGATCAAAAGTGACATTTAAATATCTTTCAAAATCGTCTGGTATTACCTTTCACTTAATTCTGAACCAAAATACTAAACACATATGCTTAGACTGATTCATGAAATACCATTTTGTATTATTTTATGTCATATTTCACTCTCATCACATTTACTAGCAATAAAAAGAACCAAATGTTGAAGAATAATTTGATCCCAGTACTTGTTTAAAAACTGGACCTGTTTCATATTTATAATTACCACTTTTTTTTCCTAGATAATGCTTAACACTATCTAGAAAGCAATCAAAAAATGTATGTTTGGATGTATGAATACACATACAGTATTTATGTACAGTATGTACAATCAAACCAAAAACCAAAACCTTCAACATTTTCACATTATCACAGTTTATTCACTATAGTTTAGAAAATGGTAATACAATATGACAATAACTCAGAGTTAAACTGTGTCAGAAACAAATTAATCTTGATAATATCAGATAACTTTGATAGAAAGGTATGTAATAGATTCAATCAACCAAAAATTCAGAAAACTGTTAGTATGACTATTTGCACAGTTGGGATTTTTGGGTATAATATGTCACAGTTTACTTTATTTTGCAATCCTCACTTACATAAATGAACTGTAGTGCCACGCACCTACTAGTAAAAAAATAAAATAAAAAATGTATATCTAGTGTCTGAATAATTTTGGTTTGACTGTATGTGTTTGTTTTGTTTGTTTCAGTTGATTTTTTTTTTTTTTTTTTTTAAGTCAAAATTATTCACCAAGGATGAATCTGAATCTATCAAAAGTGACAGTAAATGGTATAAATGTTATGCTGATTAATAACACATAATAATAAATACACTCTGAGAATGATTCAGTGAGTAAAAGTCATTTAAATGTTTGAGGTTTTAAATTATATTTCTCTCTCATTACATTTAGAAGCATTAATATATCAGACTGTCATTAAAAACGTTTAGTTTCATTATTTTTTTCAAAACTGGAAGTGGTTCTTACTCATAATTCCTAAGTTTTACTATGGTATTACTATTTAATTGTATCACAGTGTTATGATAACATCACTTATAGCAGCACTTATACGTAATAGTATGATTACTGAAATGTGTGTTTTTCTTTGTCATTCCCCAAAGGCACTCATGATTCATTTATACGTCTTTACTGTAGTAAAGCGGTAAGCGTGTTTGTTTATACAGTATGGAGAGTTGTGGGAAACAGAACAGGCACCAGGGACTGCAGAAAAGTGACGTGTGTGAAACTGCGGTAGCTATGCAACGTTTGCACAAGGGGTTATCTAGACACCATATGGTGAGACTGCGTGACTCTGCCACTTTCACATCTGTCATGTGTGGACCTTGATTCAGTCTGTTGGGAGCAGAACTGACCAGGTGCTTTCAGGGCCAGGACTTCCTGGAAATCGAGGTTAAATGTGGCACGACTGCCAACGCTAAAAGAGCAAACATGCCTGAACACCATTAAATCACGGTAAAGCAGAAAACATCTCATACGAATGCTTCAGCGACACATTTAGGCACGTCTGCTTGGAGCAAAACACACATTTCACTCATCACTCTTTGAAAATGAGTCATTATAGAACAATTGGATGTTGTAATATAATTGTGAAAAGTTCATTAACCTTCCTCAATAGTCCTTCAAGTGAGGGCATTTTTACAACGCTGGACGTCTTCCAAGTAACTACTGGATACAAACATAATGCCGATGGGACTGATCCAAACAAAGGCCTTTGGCAGCTGAGGGCAAACAAGAGTTTGTGCTTTTTCTGAAACACTGAACTCGAATTATTCTGAGGTACTTTATTTTTTGAACGGTTTCATGGTTGATTACTCTGCATTAATGGTGGAATAAAAAATGCCAATGAGTGTTTTGACAGTCGAAACCGAACATTAAAAGACGTTCACACTTCGCATACAGTGTGAAACGACGCACTGCTTGAATTTTATGCTGAGTTGTTTAGCAACAGACAGCCAATCATAAAGTGAACAATGCTTGCCTCATTAAATATTCATATGCTTTGTGCAGATGCTTTCACACAGTGTGTTTAGTTTCAGCACCTGGGAAAAAAAAAAAAAAAAACATTATTTCAAACATTTAATAATGTAAGCCAGAAGCACATTACTGGTAATGTAAGTAACCCAAATGTCGTTCAATACAGATCTAGATGCAAGTAAGATATCAGTAAATCTCTCATTTTTGTTATATATCTGTTTTACCCAGGTGCTGAACTGTGTCTGTGTGTGTGATTTTAAACTGAAAATTTGTGACAAAAATGTGTTATTTTCCCATTTGTATTCTTACAATTTTGAAAAGAAAAAAAAAGGATACAAAAATAAAAAAAAGAAAGAAAGAAAAAGAAAAAAGAAAGAATGAAATAGAAAGAAAGAAAAAGAAATACATAAAGACAGAAAGAATTAATTAAATAAATAGATAAAGAAAAATAAAAAGAAAGAAAGAAATAGAAGGAAATAAAATAAAAAGAAAGACAAAGAAAGATAGAAAGAAAGCAAGCAAGAATAATAAAAAGAAAGAAAGAAAAAGAGCAAGGAAAATATGAAATAGAAAAAAGAAAGATTAAATGATTGGATGAATGAAATAAATAAAAATAATGAATGAAAAAAAGTAAAAAATTAAAGATAAAAAGAAAGAAAGAGACAAAAATAAAGAATGAAAAAGAAAAAAGAAAGACAATAAAAGGGATAAAAACTAATAAAAGGAAAAAAATAAAAATAATTAATAAGAAAAATAAATAAAAAAGACAAAAAAGAAAGAAGGAAAGAATAAAACAGAAAGAAAGAAAGAAAGAAAGAAAGAAAGAAAGAAAGAAAGAAAGAAAGAAAGAAAGAAAGAAAGAAAGAAAGAAAAAGACAAAAAGAAAAAAAAATGAAAAAGAAAGAAAGAAAGAATAAATAGGGGAAAAAGAATGAAAGAAAAAAGAAAAAGTGAAAATGAAAGACATAGACAGAAAGAATGAATGAAATAAATAAAGTCAAATAAAAAAAGAAAGAAAGAAATAGAAGGAAAAGAAATAAAAAGAAAGACAAAGAAAGATAGAAAGAAAGCAAGCAAGAATAAAAAGAAAGAAAGAAAAAGAACAAGGAAAAAATGAAAGACAAAAAAAGAAAAGGAAGAATGAAAGAAATTAAGAAAATTAAAAAAAAGATTGAAAAAAAAAAAATTGAAAAAAAGAAAGTAAGAAAAAAAGACAAAAATAAAGAAAGAATGAAAAATAAAAAGAAAGACAATAAAAGGAATAAAAATAATACAATTTAAAAATTAAAACAATTAAAAATAAATACAAAAAGAAAGAAAGAACGAAAGAAAGAAAAATAGAAAGAATAAATGAAAAAGAAAGATAAAAGAGAGGGAAAAGCACAGTCAATTCAGGAAAGAAATACAAAATAAATTAAATATACAGAAATATATTAACAATATATTAAAATGTATTTAAAATTCTACTGTTTTCATTTAAATGGTTCACTGTTGTGATATCACTTACTTTTTGAATAAATAGTCTGTGGCTGGTGAATGCTTGAATCTGATTGGCTGACGGACATTCTAAGATGTGCAATTATGTAAGTAAACGCATGGCAAAAGTAGTTCCAGGCAGGTCTTGACCACATTACATGTCCATATCACTTCGCCAAACTACAAATTATTTTAGTGTTTTTGCCACAAAATTACTTTTTATTTTGTACTTGTTTTGATCTAAATTGATCCAGTGATATTGATTGTACTTTTTGTATTGATCTAAAGATTACATCTATAAAATAATTAAATCTAGATAAACAAACAGATAAAACTGAACCGTAAACAGTCTCATTACTATTAGAAATGTCCAAAATATTATTTCTCAACAGCAGAGGGCTATTTGTCGACATATAAACCCCAGCTCTCTTTATACAGTGATTTAAATGCGCAATCATTTTTTGCTGACTAATTCAAGTGCTCAGATGAACTGCTAAGATGTTTCATTTTAAAACTGTAGTCCTTCATTTATCAGCTGCTGTCAGGCCTGGGGTTTTGTAGGTCAGTGGGTAAATGCTTGAATCAGCAAATGCATGTTAAATACGGCGTGTTGGTCTAGTGGTAATGTTTTGGCTTTGATAATGAGGTCGTCCGGGGTCTCATTTATCCGGGCCAGATTTGCAGCTGTACTTCAGTAGCTCTTTCTGATTATAGGAAAAAACTGACCCCAGTAAAACAGGCTGGCACGGACTATGCACTTCGGACTAAAAGAGTAGTTTGGTTAAAGTCGACTTTTGCTAAAGGCTAATCGGTAACAGTCGACCTTTCAATTACATTTGTTAGCATTAGAAACGTCTTTGCTTCTGTACAAGCCAAAAGTGATTTATTCCAGCACTTTATTGGCTAACAAAACGTAGATTTAGTGGAGATGATGTGCTTTAATTCCCCTCATTGGCTTGCCATTTTCCTGTGGTCTCTACCTCCCTCGTTTGTTAGAGCCAGGCCTGGAGCTTATTCATTTCCACAGGAGGGGACTGGCGTTTGCTGGAGGGCATCGTGGGTATCAGGCTGAATGATTTGCGAGCTCAGATTAATAATCTCAGTCCCGGCGGGATTACGTGGCTCCCTCTCCGGTGACATCCCGGACCGGGCCTACTTTATGCCTGGGTGGTCATATTTGGGGAGGATCCGTTTTTATCCACTTCTTCTTCTTCTCCTGCCCCGTCACGCCTCTGCAGGCATCTGAGGGATGTTGTGATCTGCATGGTAATTAGGCGTCTTTGTTCCAGTGAGAGGCGGCGGCGGTGGGAAAGGTGTTTGTGTTTGCCAGGACCAGCAGTCCGAGGGACTCCAGCCGCCTGGAGCAGGACTGTGATCCATTCAGAGCTCCATTCTGTTGCATTTTTACATTCTGTCATTATAAATACCAAATTCAGTTTTTGCATTTCAAGAGATGCAATGGAAGCTGCTGCAGATGTAGAATTAAATGCAAATCAAGTACTGCTGTAAGATAGTTTGTAGTAATACATTTTGTTTTTGACTGCATTATCCATTAACATATTAGCATATACTCAACGAATAATAATAATAATAATAATAATAATAATAATAATAGCAATACTACTACTACTACTACTACTACTAATAATAATAATAATAACAATAATAATAACAACAACAATAATAGTTAATACAAAAACTTTGAATTGTTAATATTAATACGAAGATTTATTATTATTATTATTATTATTATTATTATTATCGTTATTGTTATTGTTATTATTATTTACTTAACATACAGAGTAATTAAAAACATTGCATTGTTAACAATAATATTAGATACCAAATAATATTTTTATTTATTTATTTATTTATTTATTATTATTATTTTATTTTAGTTTATTTTTAGAGTATTTTTTAAAACATTACAATATTAACAACATTATATGCACCAAATAATATTTATAATCATCATCAATAACTGTATCATTATTATTATTATTATTATTATTATTATTATTATTATTATTATTATTATTATTATTATTCACTCAGGATATGGTTTATTCTTTATACTTAAAGTAATAATAATAATAATAATAATAATAATAATAATAATAATAATAATAAAATAATAATAATAATAATAATAATAATTATGTTGACTATTGAGGAAGGTTAATGTAGTGTTTGAAATGACACCTGTATGCTGCAAGTGTAGTATTGCAAAAGTGTAATTTAGGTACTGCCAATAAAAGTTAATGTTGTAATATACACAATACATTATAACTTTAACATTTATTTATTTATTTATTTATTTATTTCACATGACCTATTTTGCCATTCTATTGGACTATTTAAATTCCTCTGTTGTTTGACTGTTGAATCAATTCTTAAACTCTGAATTTCCCCAACCACTGTCTGAAGATGTGAGCGCCAATCCTCAAGTCAGCAAACATTGTTCTAAATATATTTATCACGATCAGGATTTACTCTGCGGAGCAGTAGATTTATTTCCAGTTGCTCTTTTTCGTAACATCCCCAAAGTATTGTTTTGTGTAACTGAACTGTGTCAGATTTAACGGCATCAAGTTCATCTTGATGGCAGCTCTTACGAGATGATTCATCAAATAGCACGCTATCGTTATCATCTCGGTGCGCGTAATACTCTGATAGCATGTAATCTGCTAACCTATCGCGGCTCGGGCGGCCGTTCCAGCGTTATGGTGACGGGTCCCAAGGGTCACGGCGGAGAGCCCGGTCCCTGAGGCCGGCTGCGGTGCAGACACGCCTTCCTGGGATCTCGGAGCTGATGTTTAGCCTCATGGCTAGTGTCAGGCTAAGCACTGGTGGCAGGGGATTGTACGACGCTCAGTAGGAGGATGCCAAACTGTCAACACACGTTAACATCCTGACTGCCGCCGCACCGCCAACTTCCCAGAGCACGGGATCCAGTCAGGCCTGCTGAAGTGAGCAGCGGAGGCAGAGACACACACTCATACACACACATACACGCCACAGCGAGTTCACACAAAGACCACAAAACAGCCCAGAGCAACAGATCTGCAAGGTTATGGATGTGCTCTGAAAGCTTTCTTGAGCAAAGAAAAAAAAAAAAATTAATGCCAGTGCTCTAGGTTTTCGTAGTTCAGAAATAGCTTTCATCTCAATAGCAAAGCTGTTTTTTTTTTTTTTTTTTTTGTAATTAGACAGTGTTCTTACTGTACTTTATGTGACCAAAGTTTATTTTTTATTTTTTTCACGTCTTCGCTTTGCTTTTAAGTATTAAACTTCAGCATGCAACTTGTCTCTCAGTGTTTGTGCTACAGATGTGAATAAAACCTCAAATCCTGTGTTTTGTTAAAGCTTTTGGGATTCTAATCAAGGGGTTTTCAAACTCGGCTTCAGGGACCACCAATGAGCCTCGAGGGGGTCTAAATTAATTTCAGAAAGAAATTTTTTTGTTGGACTGTCAAGAGTTATTATGTGAGAATTTGTTCAAACTTACTAGTATTAAATGTGACCCTGGACCTCAAAACCTTAAGTAAATCGTAAGTAGCATGGGTATATTTGTAGAAATAGCAAAAAAATATGTAGTATGGGTCAAAATTATTAATTTTTCTTTTATGCCAGAAATCATTAGGATATTAAGTAAGGATCAGGTTCAATGAAAATATTTTGTAAATTTCCTACCGTAAATATATCAAAATTATTATTATTTTTTTTTGTAATATGCATCGCAAAGAACTTAATTTGGACAACTTTAAAGGCAATTTTCTCAGTATTTAGATTTTTTTGCACCCTCAGATTTTAGATTTTCATTGTTAACAATAATATTAAATACTGAATAATATATAATAATCATTGTTATCATTATTATTATTATTATCTCAAAATATAGAGTAATTTAAAAAACATTACATTATAACAATAATATTAGATACCAAATAATATGTATAATCATTAAATTTGTATTATTGTTATATTATTATTATTAACTCAAAATATAGAGTAATTTTTGACAACATTACATTGTTAACAATAATATAAGATACCAAATTATATGTATTATTATTATTATTATTATTATTATTATTATTATTATTATTATTATTATTATGTTTATTTTATATTATTATTATTATTATTATTATTATTATTATTATTACAACATAGAGTAATAAAAACATTACATTAATAACAGTACTATTAGATACCAAATTATATCTATAATCACTATCATTAAATTATTATTATTATTATTATTATTATTATTATTATTATTATTATTATTCACTCAAAATATAAAGTAATTTTTAAAAACATTACATTATTAACAATAATATTAGATACCAAATAATATGTATAATCATCATCATTTTATTCTTATTATCCTAACAAACCATACACCAATGAAAATCATATTTATTCAGCATTCGGATGATGTATAAATCTCAATTTAATTTAAAAAATAATAATAATAATAATAAAAAAATCAATGGTTTTGTGGTCCAGGATCAATGGTTTTGTGGTCCAGGATCACAAATATATTTAAATATATATTTAAAACACAATATTTTAAACACATTTATGGGATATATTTACTGTTTCTAAATTCTAAAGACCAGCCATGTAAGTAAGAAATTATGCCAAAACTGCATTTAGTTTTTTGAATAAATAAATGAAAATCTAAAGTTCATGTATCAAACTTTGCTGTTTTAGTGGGTAGAAAATGATACACTGTCAACTTGGAAAAATTTAATACATTTTAAAGACATTATGTAAGGCAGGGGTTTTCAAACCTGTCCTGGAGCCTCCCCTGCCCTGCACATTTTGCTTGTCTCTCTCATCTAATACACCTGATTCAAATCATCAGCTCATTAGTAGAGACTGCAAGACCTGAATTGGGTGTGCCTAATAAGGGAGACATACAAAATGTGCAGGGCAGGGGAGGCTCCAGGACAGGTTTGAAAACCCCTGATGTAAGGCATATGACATAAAGCTTTTTTGACATAGTAAACTTGCTCGGTAGCACACCTAGTAAAGCAATACTGTATGCTAAAAAACAACTTTATAACTTTATAGCTATGCACTAGCATCTACTCACAGCACTGTATCATCCTAGCAGTGAGTTCTGCGCTAGTACACACTACTTATTTCTCTTAAAAAAATCTAAAAAATCAAGTTAACTTCTCTTGTATCTGAGAAGAGATTGTGGCATGTCTGAGGAGCTGTCCTTATGTCACTCATATTCAGCAGAAGTTGTATGACGTGGCTTGCCGCTCTCTTGGCAGTTGCTCAACGGAAGACAAACTTGTGAAATGAAAGTGACATCCTTCCCGTTAGAGTTAAGAATTGGGTGAGAAGTGTGTTTACTTTGAATCAGTGGTGACTTACCAATCCGCCATGACTGAAATCGCAAACGAGGTGTGGAAAACAGGTTAGATGTGTGAAAACCAGCCCTCGCAATATGCGATATTGAAAACAGACGCGTGTCTTCCAGCCAGGCATTGACGTGTGGACGGGGATGTTGACAAAGAAATTAAAAAATAGCCAATTAGGAAGTCTTTGAATCGAATAAACCGTCTGATAATGGAACTGCTGTGAAAAGCTTATTTGGCAAAAGACATGAAAAATGGAAGCAAAGCTGGAGAATTGCTGGAACAAGCACATTACTGAGTCAGTCAGCACTAGGACAATCTTTGCATTTCAGTTAAAAAAAAAAAAAAACACTTAAATGCAATACCTAGGAACATGTATTGAAGTTGACAGTACTGAATGCAGCAGGAGGAGGAGGCTTGCCTTTTAAGACTAGTTGAGTCATTTTTTGCCACATTGCATGCTTCATTCATTGACATGACTCTCAAAGGATTTGCTCATGGAGGCATTTTGTTGCTTTGCAAGTGCTCTTTTGATTTGAAAATGACATGCTACTGAATGGTGTTTAGAGGTGCTTTTCCATGTCTTTCAATTTAGTTTGACCTCATCCATGTAAGTTCATCTCAGATAGGAATGTGGATTGGCCTTCCAGAAGGTCGGTCAATTGGCTTACACATTAATTGAATCTTTTTGTTATGTAGCTTAGTGTTAACTAATTCAATGTATTAAAAAAAATAAAAATAGCTGTATTCAGGAAGTATGTGTACATGTACTTAATTAGATTTGCAAGTATGTATGTATGTATTCATTCGTTTGTTCATTCATTCGTTCGTTCGTTCGTTCATTCGTTCGTTCATTCATTCATTCATTCATTCATTCATTCATTCAGTGTTTGTTTGTTTGCTTACTGTAACATCCACCTATCTAAAGAACTCTGTCAGTATGTATACCAATAATTAAAATTAAAGTGTTTATATGAGTGTAGGAACCTTAAAATAAAATAATAGAAATAAAGAAATAAATAGTCATGGGAGTCTTTAAGGATACTGATTTTATTTATTTATTTATTTTATTTATTTATTTGTTTGGAATTAATATGTTTTAAATAATTAAAATTAAAGTATCTGTGTGAGTGTAGACATCTTAAAATAAAAAAAAAAAAAATAAATAGTCATGAGAATCTTCAAAGATCCGGAATGTATTTATTTATTAAAAATTAAAGTGTCCAAAAGAAAGAAAGAAAGAAAGAAAGAAAGAAAGAAATAGTCATGGTAGTCTTCAAGGATCCTGTATTTATTTATTTATTTATTTATTTGTTTGTTTGTTTGTTTGTTTGTTTGTTTGGAAGTAATATTTGTAAATAATTTAACTTAAAGTGTTCATGTGAGTGTAGATATCTCTAAATAAATAAATAAATAAATAAATACAAGCAGAATCCTTGAAGACTTTCATGATTATTTAGTGAGTAAATAAATAAATAAATAAATAGTCATGAGAGTCTTAAAGGATCCTGATTTTATTTGTTTGTTTACTGTAACATCCATCTAACTAAAGAACTCTGTCAATATGTATACTTTAACCAATATTTAAAATTAAATTGTCCATGTGAGTGTAGGCATCTTAAAATAAAATACAGTAAGCATAAATAAATAAATAAATAAATAAATAGTCATGAGTGTTTTCAAGATACTAATTTATTTATTTATTAATTTAATATTTTTAATTATTTAAAATTAAAGTGTCCATGTGAGTGTAGACATCTTAAAAAATAAAATAAAATAAAATAAAATAAATGAAATGAAATAAATCAGGATCGTTGAAGACTCTCATTACTATTTATTTATATATGTATTTATTGATTTAATTTTTTTTTAACTAAAAAGTCATGAGAGTCTTCAAGGATCCTGATTTTATTTATTTATGCATTTATCTAGTGATTGTTTACTGTGACATCAATTTAACTAAAGAACTCTGTTGGTATGTATACTTTAACCAATAATTAAAATGGAATTGTCCATGTGAGTGTAGGCATCTTAAAATGATTAGATAAATAAATACATAGTCTTGAGCTGTTTCAAGGATCCAAATTTTTATTTTTTTATTTACGTATTTATTATTTATTTACTTACCTACTTACTTACCTACATACATGTTGGTTGACCTTTGTTGTTTGTACCACATGACTTTGATTTTTGATTTTGTTTACAAACGTTTTTTTAGTTATTAATAAGTAGTGAAACAGTGGTATTTATTTACATACATTTACATGTCAAACTACTGTACTTACTAATAATGTTTTATTTTCTTTCTTTTTTCCCTTCATTATTATTTCAGGCCAGTTGTATCACACTGACAAATAAATAAATAAATAACTAACTAAATAAATAAATAAATAAATAAATAATCTTTTAATGCATTTTTACAGAAATGAATTGATTCAGAGCCAGTCCTCAGCTGACTTATCAGTCGACACGACCAAAATGTACGTCTCAAAGTATTCAGCGGTGTCAGTCCTGCATCCGCGAGCCGTATATCGAAGAATTTCGATCCGAGGGATGAATGTTTATATTCAATCATTGAAACGCTGGTGTTATTGAATGTCACACCTTGTATCGTGCTCTTTAATACAGTGCATAAAGTAGTGCTGAATAGCAGATGTTAAGGTGTCTACAAAAGGGAGACGCTGTCGAGAGATGTGTTGAATATTGAATGGGTTTCTCGAGGCTGTGTCTTCTAGCAGTAGGGGCCCTTGAAGAAACTTGAAAGAGATTGCATTACATTATCCAAGTGTAGAACTGGTTTTGTCAACACATCTAGAGGCTACCCCTCGTGTCCTACCCTGTGTGAAGGTGCCTCCTTAACAACTACATTTGGTCTGGTCACACTAAATCATGTATGATAGGACGGGTTGGAGTGAGGGCGAGAAGCCAGAGAGTGTGAACCTTCTTTCTTTTTCTCTCTCGCTGTCTGTCTTCTTAGCTCAAAGACTCCATTACACATGACAGATCAAAGACTCTCTGACAGGCTTCCAGAGACACACATCTCCATTTGCGTGGCAAACAAACCCACCCCACAATTTTACCCCCTTCGTGTTTTATGTATTTTTAATTTTTTGCCTGATGCTCCCTTGCAGTCACGTCTTTTGCTAGTTCACACAGCAGCAGAATACGGATGTCTGTCCTGTTTTATAGAGCTACATGTGCTTGTGTTCACAAACAGTTTGGTTATAAACAAGAGTGGCATCTAAATTCTAGAACCAAATTCTACTCTATTCAATTTCTACTATGTCCTTGTGTGTTTGCGTTTTGTTTTGTGATGCTTTGTCTTGTCTTGTTCTTTCTAGTGTTTTGTTTTGTTGTGTATTTTGTCTTATTTGCTTGTTTGTGTTTTTATAATGTCTTGTGTTTTGGCTTCTCTTTTGCTCTCTTGTGTTGTGTTTTTGTGTATTTTGTCTTTGTTTTGTAATGTCTTGTGTTTTGTGTTGTTTTTGTTTGTTATATATTTTGTTTGTAGTCTAGTGTCTTGTTTGTCTAGTATTGTCTTGTCTTGTGTTTTTTTTTTTTTTGCTTTGCTTTTTTGTTTGTTTGTTTTTGTATATTTTGTCTTGTCTTGTGTTTTGTTTTGTATTTTGTTTTGTGTTGTTTTGTCTAGTGTTTTGTTTGTTTGCTTACGCGCTTGTGTTTTTATTTTGTCTTGTGTGTTGTCCTTTTTTTGTTTGGGGCTTTTATCTAGTCTTGTCTCGTCTCATGTCTTGGTTTGGTTTTGTGTTGTTTTTTATTTTGTCTGTTTTGTCTTGCCCTGTGTTTTGTTTTGTGTATTGTTTTGTCTTGTGTGTTGTCTTGTTTTGTGTTTTGCCTCGTCTTGTGCTTCATTGTTTTGGTTTGGTTTTGTGCTTTGTTTGGTGTTGTTTTTGTTTGTTTGTTTTGTGCTGTTTTGTTTTTGTGTGTATTTTGTCTGCTTTGTGTTTTTGTTGTGGCTTCTCTTTTGCTATCGTGTTGTGTTTTTCTGTATTTTGTTGTTTTGTTTAGTGTGTTGTTTTGTCTAGTGTTGTCTTGTGTTGTGTTTTGTTTTTTGTATCTTGTCTTGTTTGTTTGCTTGCTTTCTTGCTTGTGTTTTTTATTTTGTCTTGTGTGCTGTCTTGTTTTGTTTTGGGCTTTTATTTAGTCTTGTCTCATGTTATGTTTTGGTTTTGTTTTGTATTTTGTTTTGTGTTATTTTTGTCTGTTTCTTTAGTCTTGTCTTTTGTTTGGTTTTGTGTTTGTTGTTATGGAAGTTGTTTTGTCTTGTCTTGTCTTTTGTCTTGTGTGTTGTTTTTTGTATTTGTGTGTATGTGTGTGTTTTATTTTTGTCTGTTTGTTCAGTCTTGTCTTTTGTTTGGTTTTGTGTTTGTTGTAATTGAAGTTGTTTTGTCTTGTCGTTTGTCTTGTGTCTTGTGTGTTGTTTTGTGTTTTTTTGTGTTGATTTTGTTTTATTTTGTCTTGTCTTTTGTTTGGTTTTGTGTTTGTTGTTATGGAAGTTGTTTTGTCTTGTCTTGTGTGTTGTGTTGTTTTGTATTTGTGTGTGTGTGTGTGTGTGTGTGTGTGTGTGTGTGTGTGTGTGTGTGTGTGTGTGTGTGTGTTATTTTTGTCTGTTGGTTCAGTCTTGTCTTTTGTTTGCTTTTGTGTTTGTTGTAATTTAAGTTGTTTTGTCTTGTCTTTTGTCTTGTGTGTTGTTTTGTGGGTTTTTTTATGTTGATTTTGTTTTATTTTGTCTTTTGTTTGGTTTTGTGTTTGTTGTTATGGAAGTTGTTTTGTCTTGTCTTTTGTCTTGTGTGTTGTGTTGTTTTGTATTTGTGTGTGTGTGTGTGTGTGTGTGTGTGTGTGTGTGTTATTTTTGTCTGTTGGTTCAGTCTTGTCTTTTGTTTGCTTTTGTGTTTGTTGTAATTGAAGTTGTTTTGTCTTGTCTTTTGTCTTTTGTCTTGTGTGTTGTTTTGTGGGTTTTTTATGTTGATTTTGTTTTATTTTGTCTTTTGTTTGGTTTTGTGTTTGTTGTTATGCAAGTTGTTTTATCTTGTCTTTTGTCTTGTTTTTTTGTGTGTTGATTTTGTTTTATTTTGTCTTGTCTTTTGTTTGGTTTTGTGTTTGTTGTTATGCAAGTTGTTTATTCTTGTCTTTTGTCTTGTCTTTTGTGTTTTTTGTGTGTTGATTTTGTTTTATTTTGTCTTGTCTTTTGTTTGGTTTTGTGTTTGATGTTATGGAAGTTGCCATCTTTGATATTTAGAAAAAAAAATAGCATGGCCTTAATTTGTATGGATGGGGCTGTAATACCAGTAAATTTCAACCTTGTGGGGACATTTTTAGGCTCATAAATCATACAGAATTAAGAGTTTTAAGAATCTAAAAATACAGAAAGTTTGCTCTTTTGCTTACTTTTTTTTAAACTTGTTTAAATTGGTTCTTTGACTGTGTGATGTAGCCTTTGAGACGGTGGGTGCTTTCAGAGCAAGTCGGTTCTCATGATTGTTGTGGATTTAATATTCCATTCTGCATATCTTTGGAGCTCTTTTCCTGGCTGCCCTATGCTCTTTTGGACTTGCATATTGGACACCAGCCATTGCTTTTTCATTTGGCACGTCTCCATTTGGCCTCACCCAATCTGCGCTATCCTACATAGACATGTGCACCCAAATTGACTTGTTTCTCAGAGATTTTGTCTGTCGCTTCTTCTCTTATGACACAGTATGGAAAGATCTTAACTTCCTAACTCTCATCTCATCTGCCCACTCGTCCCTATCGAGATATGAGTATTTTCACGGGGATGTGCGTGCCACCACCATCAACTCTGTGCGCCTTTTCCATGTCATCCATCATCTGCCTTCCCTTGTTTATTCCTCAATCCACTGTCAGGCATTTAGACGGACTCGGCCTGTCTTTCAGCCTCTCTCATTTCGCTTTTCAAATCTGCCTATTTACTCCCAGAGCCACTCTTCCACATCTTAAACACTATTTGAGCTCGGCAGAGTGCTTCAGAGCAGTTGCCCACGTCAATACCAGGCTTTTCCCTCCCCTTCCCCCTTTAAGAAAAAGACTAATACATCTTATCTGTTGCTGATGCACAGACGCTCTCTGAACAGCTATTTCAGAGAAAGAAAGAAAAACGCGCTCCTGACCCAGTAATTGTCACCGCATTATTCCCGCGGATCCTCCGATAATTCAAAGGAATAGGTCTGCTCTCTCGCTGAAAAGATTCCGCAGTCGTGCAGAACGACGTGACTGACACCTCCTCCGTTCTCCACAGCCGAGCCGAAAAAAGAAATTCGCAGAAATTAGTGACACTTCCAGTGATCTCTGTATCTGCCAATTAAAAAGTTCTCTTTTTTTCCTGTAGAAAGACAGAAAGACATCATGCTAAATTTGTCCTGGAAAAAAAGACACACTGGAGTGATTCACTGTGATTAAAGCTGGCAACGCTGAGTAGATCACTCATTTTTTCACACTTTTCTTTGTTCCGTATGCGTGAGAGGCGCTTTAAAAACATGGGTTTGAAAGAGAAGTAGCTGCATCCAATTTTCACATTTGAATTTATTCAGACAAAACATCTTGTACTTTCATACACACATTTCACTTGTATCCTCCTCAGTCTTGAGAATTCTTCACAAATTACCAAATTTAGTCATTAAAAATGTATATTAGAAAATTATGATATTATTTAGTGGACCATTGAGAAGAATATAAAAGATAATCCAAAAATCTATGCATTTTTTTAATCATTATGTTATGGATATAATTAATTGCATAGCTGTGCTTCATATGTGCAAAGATATTTCAGGTAAAAATATGGAATTATATATAATATAATACTATATAATATAATATGCATTGTACAGTAAAATGTAGAACAAAAGGTAAATATTCTACTAAACTGAAATTAGTTTTAAGTCAAGCACAAATACT
>NC_133376.1:7745933-7785725 GCF_049309525.1 Garra rufa
ACTGATATGGGCCTATTTTATTTATTATTATATATAGGTTTATTGGGTTTTTCTCTGTGCACAAGCTCTGCGCGTGATGTGCGTGACGTTCTGATGTCTATGCTGCTTCTTGCTTGTGTACAATTAATCCCTGAAAACAAATTTAGCTGTTTTTAATGTGTCGGTTAATAAATAACTTAACGACGTCAGTTGTTGGTTGGGAAAAATAAAATAACCGAAATTAACATTTCCATTTCCAATGCAGTCTAATAAATGTTCATCAGGACAAAAAAAAAAAAAAAAAGAAAAGAAAAGAAAATAACAATACAACTGCACCTGCTTATGAATATCTTTTTGCTATTCGTTGGAACCATATTTCCAAAAGAGGAATAATTGAACTATTGTTAACAATAATATTTGTGACCAACGCCCCCTAGAGCTGGCCATGGTGTTTGGCTACAGAATGTTGTTCCTTGCGCCACCTGGTGGATATTATATGTAGCGCAACAACGTTTTAAAAAAATCTGAAAAAGCGCCTGCAGGGGGTCCATGATCACGCGTGCCGAATTGCAGGCTGCCGCGTGAAAAAAAAAGAGACACATTTTTAATGGCCAGATCTGTACCCTTCATGTTACGGAAGCAGACCAGAAGGACTGAGGTAAGTGATAATGATAATACGTTTATTTACAGCAGAGCAGGATGATGATGATAGCGTGAAAAGACCGGGTAAGTGAACAGTTCTGGATGAGTTTCTTGATGTGTAGATGGATACGTGAAGACAGTATATCTTTTCCTTTCCAGGAACGATGGGAGGAGGACCGGTGAAGGTGGAAACACTCACACACACACTGCTGGAGATCCGTGAACAGACTTATGGCTGACACACCGCTGACTGGAGACTGAGACGAGACTTCGACTAGGATGGACGAGAACACAGGTAATTATCAGAAGGTAAGTTAGAAGGTAAGTATAGCAGGGAATTGAGACCACAAGAGTGAAGCTCAATGAGTCCGCTTCGTGCAAACGAGCCCGGACAATGATGACTGTGTGTGTGGTGCTCTTATGGTGAGTTGCTGATTGAGTGCAGGTGCGTGGTGATCAGAACTCAGGTGATTGTGATCGGGGTGTGATTGTGGGTGCAGAACCTGACCAATCCGTAACACTTCAGAGGCTACAGAAGGTAGTTAAATGTTTCCCAGAAGACAAAATAAGTTAAATTTACCATAATCTTTAAATCCAAAAGTTTTCACCGGCTCTTAATGCATGTTTTTTCCTTCTGGAGCATCGGTGAGTGTCTGAATCTTCTGTAATAGTTGCATATGAGTCCCTCAGTTGTTCTGTGTCAAAAGATGAATCTCAAAATCATACAGTCATTGTTTGAAAGGGATTAAATACACAAAAATGCTGGAAAACCAATAATATGTGGGACCTGAAAGATTTTTCTGAAGAACAGCGAGCAGTTTAACTGTTCAGGACAAACAAGGGACTCATGAACAACTATCAATAAACTAAAAACACAGCTGTAAATCATTCAGAAAAAGTAATAAGAATCAATGGGATGTAAACTTTTGAATGGGGTCATTTTTATAAATTATTTTCTATAAACTATTATTTTCTCTTGTGGACTACATGTAAACATATTTTATTTTTCTTATCATATCTTAATATCATAATATCTTATTCAGGTCAGTAATAAATAGCATGCATTTTGTATGATCCCCCTGGTTTTAGCTGGTGGTCTCCCAGCCTGATCAGCTAAGACCAGCCTAACCTGCCTGGCCAGGCTGGGAAAGTGGCCAAAACCCCTCTAAAACCAGCCTAGGGTTATTTCATGTAAATGTGCCCCTAGAAAACATCTACTGTATAAACCAACAACACACTAAAATGATAGTTCATCCAAAAATTCACATTTTGCATTTATTCATCCTCATATAGTTCCAAACCTGTATGACTTGCAAAAGAAGCTATTTTGAAGAAAGTTGGTAACTGAATAGCTTTGAAACTAATAACTTCCACGGTACAGACAAAAACACTGAAACTCAAAATATCTTCTTTCATGTTCCACAGAATAAAGAAACACACAGGTTTGGAATGGTACAAGGGTGAATAAATGATGACAGCATTTTTATAAGTTTTTAAGATGAAGCTAATCGCAAACTTTTCACAACAAACCACGGGTAGCTAGCATGTGCTAATCCTAGCTCTTACACTGATTTAAAAAGCACTCTTATGTGTGTCCAAGAGAGACTTAGTCCCGGTGCAAATTGATTCCCAACTGTTCGGACAAAGGTTTGTTGTCTGTTATTACTATATCCATTTTCTCAAGCGCTTCACTGAACCGGCAACAGATGGTTTAACGTGATGGTGGCTGGGCTTTAGGGGAGTGTTTGGTGTAGAATTGATTCTACAATCAGGTATTATATTATGTGCTGGGTCTTAAGGGTGGGCATTGTTGGGTCTGGTTCCTTCAGCCATGCCAGTACTTTGACCTGGCCGTTCCTTTTGTAACCTGTTGCTTAATGCTGTGCTGCGCTGCTGGTGCTCAAGACTTTACCACTGATATTCCAACATGCTCACGCTCACTGTTCACACAATATTAAAGAGAATTGTTAATTTTTAGTCAAAAGAGCGCATATTACAGCTGCTTAGTCTATGTACATCCATATAATTAATGTGTACATATTCATTATTAAATATTTAAGGCTCTTAAACATTTAAGACTTCGAAAGTGAGAGAGATTAAATTACTGTGTGACATTTCTGTTAATAACCAGCATTTAGTTTGGGAATGACATCAATCCACATGCTTAGATGACAAGACTTAATTTAATTTAAATCATTTATATTTGAAGAATTAGATTACAACTAGAAGAAACTGTGAGTGGTCCTTTCCTATGTAAAACTTGCCATCACAATGCTATCGAATGCCAAGGTTTTCTAAATGTAGATCATTGCTATAGTGTTCTGGTGGTTTCAAGGTGATTGCTTAGTAGACTAAAGGCAAGTTCATGCCAGGAACCATCCCTGCTGAAAAAAACAGCTAAAACTATACTAGCCTGTTGGCTGGTCTTAGCTGGTTTAAGCTGTAAGTAGCTGGTTTTAGTTGGTCTCCCAGCCTGGCCAGGCTGGTAAGGCTGGTTTTAGCTGGTGGTTTCCCAGCCTGACCAGCTAAGACCAGCCTGACCAGCCTGGCCAGGCTGGAAAAGTGGCCAAAACCCCTTTAAAACCAGCCTGCTGACCAGCTATGATCAGTTAAAACCAGGCTGGTTGACCAGCTAAAACCAGCCAACCAGCCTAGACTGGTTTTAGCTGTTTTTTTTCACCAGGGATAACAATAACTATATTAACTATATAACCAACAGACTCTAAAACTATGTTTGTTTTAAGTGTCAGCTGCAGTTTTGACTTCTGCCACTTTAACTCTTTCCCCGACAGAATTTTCAGTCATTTAGGACACAACCACCACTTACTGTCAGTGACAGAGTTTTCCAGCTTTCCGTGTTTGCAATACGCGTATTGAAGTCCTGTTCTGAATCAAATGACTCATGATAAGCGCATTGAAGTCCTGTTCTGAATCAAATGATTCATGATAAGCGCATTGAAGTCCTGTTCTGAATCAAATGACTCATGATAAGCACATTGAAGTCCTGTTCTGAATCAAATGATTCGCAGTACGAACATTGAAGTCCTGTTTTAAATTAAATTATTTGCAATACGTGCATTGAAGTCCCGTTCTGAATCAACTGATTCGCAGTACGAACATTGAAGTCCTGTTTTAAATTAAATTATTTGCAATACGCGCATTGAAGTCCCGTTCTGAATCAAATGATTTGCGATCCGATTGGAGGGCTTTGAAACAGTGAATAATTTTCTCTATATAATTTATTCATAGTTTGAAATGAAATCATTACGATTAAAAGGCCTAACTTACAATATTTTTTATTAAATTGTGAAATTGTGATCACTTTGGGCAGTTTCCGTCATATTAAAAACATTTCATGACTTGAAACTGATTATCTGGTACTCGCCTGAAAAGACGGGTATTGTGCGTTATTAACAGATTACACTAACAGTTTAGTCAACCTCCGTCTATGGAGAGAGAAAAAATGTTTTCAAAAACATCCCCCCTCTGCTTTTTTCACAAATCGCACCCTGGATACAACTATTTGAAAATATAGAATCTGAGAGTGCAAAAAAATCTAAATATTGAGAAAATCACCTTTAAAAGTGGCCAAATGAAGTTCTTAGCAATGCATATTACTAATTAAAAAATAAGTTTTAATATATTTATGGTAGGAAATGTACAAAATATCTTCATGGAACATGATCTTTACTTAATATCCTAATGATTTTTGGCATAAAATGAAAAATCGATAATTTTTAACTATACAATGTATTTTTGACTATTTCTACAAATATACCGTGGCTTTGTGGTGCAAGGTTACATATAGTTCTTCAGTGGTAATACAGTTTTTACTATGATACTTTGTTCTATAGATATGATTTCTATCTGATCTGTTTACTTAGAAAAAGTAATAGCATAATTTTGTAAGGGTATCAATCAGTGTCTGTAGCACAAACAGTACTTTAAAATCAAGCGTTCATAATATGAAGATAGCCTAAAAAGAAAAAAAAAATCAAAAGCATTGCATGTTTTCTTTGAATGAGATTTATTCGGTATCAATTTATATGAGAAAAAACTGCTGTGTGATTGTGGTCAGGATTCGGGTAACACAAGCAGCTCTGTGGCATGAGTCTATGACAGAGCCTGTAACACAATCTACGAAAATTCAAACTCTGCCTCTGTTTCTTCCAGTTGATAATCGGCTTTTGCAACGAAATGATGGCAGCCGTGAGTATCGGCGTTCCAGAGCCAGCAGCAGAAGTCCTGTAGGGAGTGAAAGCCAATCCCCTCTATCCCAACCCAACTTCCTCTGCCCACCCAGTCTAGCCCACTCTGCCAGCTTCTGCCCCGCCTGAGGGAACCAGGCAACCGCGTGGACAGATGCAAGACTCAAATCACGTTACCTCTGAGATTCTGCAATCCCGCATCAATTTGCTTTCCAACTGTGTGGTTGAGGCTACACAGGCCTTACTTTGCACAAACTGCAAGTCTGTCGCCAGTCCAAACCCGTTATCTCGCATTCTCTCGCATTTTACAGATATTCTACATGATCCGTGACACTATCCTTAGCTTTTCAGACTGATGTCACAGAGAGATGTCAAAAGTGTGTCTATGGCTCTGACATGAACGGCTGTGATTTGTTTACCGATGAAACCGGTTTTGTGTTCCAGCGGGCCGCCGCTGTCAGAGCTGTCATTTTCTGCCCGGGGACCAATGCTTGCGCCACTGTCTCTGCAGGGACGCGTCACATGATCTGACCTTCCGGCAGAAACAAGTCCCCGCCCGTGATCCCCTGGAGCCGGTGTTCGCAGTACCGTGGGATGCGTGGTGATCGCAAACGCCAACCGTGAACATGCAGCAGGGAACATCTTAATCCTTTATCATTAATTAGCCAGGGTAACCGGTAAACAATCATTTGTTAATGTAGAAGGAGTCACCGTTGAAGTGAATTCTACCTAAAAAAATAAATAATAGCATAACCTTGAAACAATTTCTCGTGCCAGACTAGCATTCATCAAGCATTCATTGATTAGCTAATGCAATTTACATGTGGATCTTAATTCGGGTGTTATCTCTGGACTGGGCTGTGTGGGACTAATCAGCATGCAGCGAGGAACGTCGCGACTACACGTCGCGGCTAATGGATGAGTGTGTCATTTTATATTCCAACCATCATTAAAGAGCTGAATACATCCACACATTACCTCTAAGCTCCATAAACACAGGCCACAAAACACATTGCCTGAGAGAGCAAACAGCATGCTGTAACTCAAACGAACACGCGCTCGCAGATCCAAGCTATGCTAATTCTGTTAATTAACGTCATCTAACATCACAGGGAAATTTGTGGATATAACGTCGCTAAATAAGTCAGTATATTAGGCAGTTGCGTCGAGTCTTATGCAAAGGCTCCCGTGAGAGCTAAACTCAATCCTTCTAGTCAGCAATGTTTGATATAACTACTCCGAGGATATCTTTCTATGAAGATAAAATGTTCAAGACTACCAGGGGTTTTGTCTTTGAAAAAGTACAGTATATAATGAAATAATAAGTATAGATACTACACAGATGCTATTAGTTATGATATTTATTAGAGATATCAGTAAAACTCAAGTCAAATAATAAGCAAAGTTTGTTGGGCAAAGTTGATTATGCAAAAGATGAGTATGCAAGCTGACTTCTGAATTCTTTATCTACCACATCGCCTGAAAGGCATTTTTTATTCAAGCAAAACAAATACAAAAAAAAAAAAAAAAACAGATATATAGAAAGGATTTCTTGTAGGGTGGTTGTTTACTTATTTAAATTTATTTATGCATTTATTTATTTACAGTCGAGGTCAAAAGTTTACACCCCCCTTTCAGAACCTTCAAAATGTTTATTATTTTACCAATAAAATGCATGTTTTTTTTTTTTTAGTACAGACCAAAATAAGGTATTTCACATAAAAGATGTTTACATATAGTTACAATAGAAAAAATACTAGTTGAATTTATAAAAATGGCCCTGTTCAAAAGTTTACATCCCCTTCTAAATTCTTAATCCCGTGTTGTTACCCGAATGATCCACAGCTGTTTTTTTTTTTTTGTTTTTTTTTTGTTTTTTAGGTGATGAATCCCTTGTTTGTCCTAAGCAGTTAAACTGCCTGCTGTTCTTTAGAAAAATCCTTCAGATCCCACAAATTCTTTGGTTTTCCAGCATTTTTGTGTATTTGAACCCTTTCCAACTCATATAGGACTCATATGCAACTATTACAGAAGGTTCAAACACTCACTGATGCTCCAGAAGGAAAAAACATGCATTAAGAGCCGGGGGTGAAAACTTTTTGAATTTAAAGATCAGGGTAAATTAAACTTATTTTGTCTTCTGGGAAACATAACCTTCTGTAGCCTCTAAAAAATATGTATAAATTTAGGCAAAATAAGAAAAATCTCCATTCTGTTTAAAAGTTTTCACCCCTCGGCTCCTATTTTTTTTTTTTTTTTCTTCTGGAGCATCAGTGAGTGTTTAAACCTTCTGTAATTTTATTCAGAACACAGTATTAAGAATCAAGGGGATGTAAACTTTTGAACAGGATTTTTGTCTTGTGAACTATTTGTAAATATTTTTATGTGAAATATCTTATTGAGGTCAGTACAAAATAAACAATAACATGCTTATTTTGGCATTTTTACACTTATTTTGGAAAAATAATTGACAGTTGATGTAAACTTTTGAGTCAAATGTATTTATTTAGTTAAATCAGTTACTCTTTATTTTAATGTGCTGTTACATATTACATATATTTCCTACAGTAACAACAGTGAAATGTGCATAATTAATGTATAAAGAAACTCTAACCCTAACTCCAAACCTATAGTAGGCAGGCAATGTTGGGCTAGTTACGTCCCCATAAAATTCTTCTAAAATGTTAATAACAATGTATTTCTGCCTCATCATTTGACCAAAATCCAAAATCCTTGCCTGATGCCCTGTGCCTGTGCAAATCGTGAAAATGATGCAAATAAATCTAGGAATTATTGGAAATAATGGTTCTTCCAAGACCTAGTTTGACCTCCTAATATAAATGCAACTGCCAAAGGAATTAGGGAAACGTGATTGGTGTAAGAAATTAACAAAGTCTTCCTGAACTTTTTTTTTCCAACTCATGTTTAGAGCAGTGGTAAAACATTTAAAAATATATGTGACCCTGGACCACAAAACCAGTCATAATTGAGATTTATGTATAGTTGTATGGTTTGTTAGAATAGGAAAATATTTGTTGAGATAAAACTATTTATAAATCTGGAGGATGCAAAATTGCCTTTAAAGTTGTCCAAATTAAGTTCCTAGCAATGCATATTACTAATCAAAAATTAAGTTTTGATATATTTACGGTAGGAAATACAAAATATCTTCATGGAACATGACCTTTACTTAATATGCTAATGATTTTTGGCATAAAAGTAAAATCGATAATTTTGACCCATACAGTTTATTTTTGGCTATTGCTACAAATATACCCGTGCTACTTAAGACTGGTTTTGTGGTCCAGGGTTTTAAAACAAGCTACTATTGTAAAGATATGAAAACCTATAGCATAGACATCTATCTATAACATAAACCATAGAGTTAAGGTGGTTTGTTTACATCCACAGCATACAAAATTCAACCACAGGCTCTTTGACAGATTCGCATGTGAATATCCTATATGTCAGCATCCCAGCGTGAGACGAGGCCACCCCGGACAAAGGCTTCACCTCGGGGCAACGGCTCCAGCTACGAGGTCAGCAGTTCACCACATGGCAACCTGTTCCATGCCACAACCTGACAGTGAGTGGGTTTGTGTTTGACTGTGCATGTGTGCATGTGTGCCTGTGTGCAGATAAGCCTCGTGGTATTTCACACCACTGAATCACCTCTAATACAGACTTGTGGGAGCATACGGTGACCAGGCTCACTTAAGCACTGCTCCTGCAGAGAAAGACTTTTACGAGGGGTGGGATGGGGGTTAAATCTGAAATCGATGATACTGTTCACATAATGGCGCAGCAGTCGGCGAAAAAAGCTTGCAAAGACAACATAAAAAAAAATCTAGGAGAACATTGTGAGCTGAATTTAGCCTAAATTGCAGTTCTTAAGAATACCTTGTTGTCTTGCTACTAGGTCAGTTATGTATACAAGTGTGCACTTTAAAGAAAAAAAAAAATAATAAAAAAAAATATATATAAAATCAAGATTTTTAGAACTGTGCTTTTTGCATTCATGTTGGTTTTGAAAAATGCTTATAGCAAGTTTTAATTTAATGACTTTAAATGTCATGTGGTGCATCCACCAAGTAAAACTACTGACATTTTCCTTACAACTTAAACACATGAGTAAACACAACTTATTTTTTTAACTGTTTTTAAACTAAGTTTTGAAGGTAAAAGGTATTTTTACAAATAGCATCACTTGATATTCATTCATTCATAAATATCATTTTTTTTGCGACATTTCACCATATGTCTTTTTACAATCCAAACTTGTTCAATCAATCAATAAATCAATAAACTATGTGAGTTTTTTTTTTTTTTTTTAACCCCTGTCACCGTCCTGTGGGACGCTTGGCGCTCTTTTTTCCGTTGTCCTTTTTCTCTATCAAATTTTTTAGTAACCATCATAAATTATATATCATTTGAAAGCTTGGAAGCTGAAGAATCATCCAGTGAAAACTTTGAAAATTTTGAAATTGGACATTGCGTTACCATGGAAATGGTACTTTAAAATCATTTGGCGGTCTCCTCCCCCTTAGCGGTGTCATATTACAATAAATGCATTACGGTCTTTTAGAATCACAACTTTTTACAATCTTGACAAAAAACATATCATTGGAAAGGTCTGTGTCTCAGAATTGCATATTTGGTGGTTATTTTGTGATTGAATAAAAATTTTCAGAAAAATTTAGACTTTTGTGACAGAAAAAATATATATGGCGTTTGTATGGCACCCGGTGGCTGTTTGTGGTATAACGCCCTAAACAAACTTTGACAGGGACCTTAATTTTTTTCATATCAACTTCAAATTTGGAACATAACTTATTTAGATGTGAGGCTTCAATTTGATATCAAATTTAGGATAAAACCTGTTATGTAAAATATGTATTTTATATAAAATATAATAAAAATTGTTGATACTTTATTTTTTTTGAAAAAATCCACTTCTGCAATAATCTGCTGATTGTCTTCTTTAAAAAGAGACCAACCTTAGATCTGTATTCCAAAGTGTTCATGAATTACAACAATTGAAGTTTGGATAGTGCACTTTCATGCCTATTTTAAAAAATGGGGGTGACAGTTAAGGGGTTAATTAGGCCTTTTTTACATTATAGTATCAGGGTTGTTGTATCATCCTGACTGTTTGTTTGTTTGTTTATTTATTTATTTATTGTATGTGCAATATCACCATGCATTTTAGTATTTTAAAAGTGCATATTAGTACCTAATGGTATTGTAGTTTTGTATCTAGTTTCCTGGTGTATATATCTACATATTTGACCCTGGGCCACATAACCTGTCATTATCTCAATTTTTTTCAAATTAAGATTTATACATCATCTGAAAGCTGAATAAATAAGCTTTCCATTGATGTATGTTTTTAGGATAGGGCCTATATTTGGCCAAGATACAACTACTTGAAAATCCGGAATCTAAGGGTGCAAAAAATCTAAATATTGAGAAAATCACCTTAAAAGTTGTCCAAATGAAGTTCTTAGCAATGCATATTACTACTCAGAAATTAAGTTTTTATATATTTACGGTAGAAAATTTACAAAATATCTTCATGGAACATGATATTTACCTAATATCCTAAAGATTTTTGGCATAAAATCAAAATCAATACTTTTGACTCAATATAATGTATTTTTGGCTATTGCTGCAAATATATCCATGCTACTTAAGACTGGTTTTGTGGTCCAGGATCACATATCATCCAGCCAATCAGATTGTGGCTTGCAATTTTGAAAAAAGCTCTTGCCATTTTTATTTACAACAGGTCAGGAGTCAAAACTCGTTCTCCACTATTACGCATCAAAATTCCAAAAGAACTCTCCAGCTCACTCACAGCGCTTATTTCCCTAAACCAGTGGATTTGAGATCTGAAGCTGTTACACAATGACTAGAGAGAAAAATGCAGACCATGTAAGCTCATGCAAATCCAGCCTAATAATCTCCAATTAAAGTATTGGGGAAAGAGAAGAGGGAGCCAGTAAGCACGGATAGACGGGACGGTGAGGAGGATACTAGGCCTGTAGAACACAGCAGCGAACATTAGAGAGGAGAGCCGGGTGACACAGACCCTGGATAAAGGTGTGTGTATACAGGAGACAAGCCAAAGCCGCGTGCTCAGAGATCAAGGTTTTGAAATGAGCGGTGACATGGTAATTAGTGTCATCAATCACGTTTGAGCCACGGGGGGAGCCGGTGGAAGCTGGACTCTGGTTGCGAATAAACAGAAGCCAGTTTGCCTGAGTCATCAACCACCTGCTTCTGCGTCAAGCTGACCTGGGAATCACTGCTGATGCACTTTCTAATGACACTTAGTTCCTCCACGGACAGTGATGTACAACATGTGCCGAGTTTTGCATCCTCATCAAAGTTGTTATTATTAAGTCTCTATGGTAGTGGCGTACGATTTTGAGCTGATGTGTGCACTAGCGCGTCTGCTTGCTCAAGCATTCAGCTCAGCATTTGTATTTTTAGTAACAGGAAGAGCATCTCTGATGACTCAATGTTACTATCGTCATCCAATGGGCGTGAATATTTTTGGCGACAAGTTTATGAGTGTTTTTGCTATGCTCAAAGCCTCTTTTGTGGTATATCAAGGGTAAACAAAATCGAAGGTGGGCGAATTTATGTGCTAGAACCGCAGGGGGTGGTTGCTCCAAGAAAAATGGATCTGACCTTGATATGTAGAGATAGATTGGCTGGTGGGGTGCTGGTCACATGACCATTTCTCTCTCTGTGAGAAACCAGACAGAAAGAAAAAGCGAGGCCGATACACTATCAGACAGGAACTCATCCGTTCGAATTTCCATTCCTCATCTGCAATTTGTTATACCATTACACCGCATGCTGTGTGCGGCCACTCCGTGAAAAAGAGAAAGGCTCGAGACAACAAACTAGTTTTTATAGCCGACAAACTGGGATTTCTATCTAGCGTGGACACCTCTTTATTATGTATTCATTGATTTCAAAACTGCTTTTAACAGCCCCCAGATGTGAAAAATACTCAAAATTCCACTTTGCCACTTCTGTATTAAATTTGCATATCTGGTCATGCTCTGCTTGACACACTTGCAAAATTGCACAGCGGGTATTTCATTACAAGGCACCGCAGATATTCAACAACAGCACTGAGCATCCAAAATAAATTAAAAAGACTAAAGACCCACCAGTAGGCAGCATTATGTATTGTTTTGTAATGCCTAGAGCTCCAGTGCTTTTTCACAAGCGAAACGACATGGAGAGGGTCGACTGGTAGGGTTGTGGGAAAAATAATTGGGGGTTTCAGGGTTTTACCAGCATTAAAACGACTGGGCTCAAGGCTGAAACAGCTTAATACATGGTATTCCACAGGGACGGGTATTAGGTCCGTTTTCATTTTTTGCTAAACGGCATTCAAATCCATTTCTATCTTAGTGTATCCGGTGTACACCAGAACACTTAAGTAAATACTAAACAAAGTTCTGAGCATTTGGGAGGTATACATAAGATCTGTTTTGAGGATGTGCCTTAAAATAAACAAAAATACAGTGGATGCATTTCCATTACCTTTCAAATTGCGCAAATTGAAATTGCGCATTGAAAATACACCTAATGGAAACAACGAAAATAAAATGAAAATAAATCTATTTCATGCTATTTGTAAATTATTTAGAGTTTTTTTTCCTTCATTTTTGCTATGTTACACCATCGGGCAAATTTATGAAAACAATGAAAGAATTGACAAACTTAGCGCCCCAGTAGCGGCTCTCCACGCTGTTTCTATGAAGACACACGCATATGCCTCCTTCAATTAAATATAATCTGAATACAAACCAAAATCTGTCAAAATCTGTTGCCCTGACTTATCGCAAGAGGAAAAAAAAAATGTTTAGTCGCATAACATTGGTTAATGGAAACAGTCATTTCTCAATACTTTTTTATCGACATTTATATTTATGTCGCCAAAGTTGTGCAATTCTGTGCCTGAAATTGCCAACAGATGCATACATCATAGCATTCGAGCAAAGGTTGAGATTTTCTTTTCCAGAAAATCTGGAATTTAATTCCCTATGTCCATGTAATGCATTATTATTACTAAAATTGTCACTATTCTCTAGTGTGCAAGAGCCCCCTAAGATCAAGGAAACCAGAAACCATATTATCTTAAACAATATGCTAATCTGATACAAAACCTTAAGATGGCTGGTGTGAGGCCAGCAGCAGCAATAAATATCCACCCCTGAAAGGCACCATACATCATGATGGTTTTGTAGCTCACAATGTCACACGACAAAGATAAATGCAGCTGAGATAATGCAGCTCTGACCTTAAACTGTGGTGTGCGGAAAGTCTGGGTCCTCCACAAGAAGATGTTGTGTTTTTTACCATGCCTTCATGCAATTACACCATTCTAACCTACAGTCTAATGGTGCTGACTTGTCATTCTGCTTTTATTTATAGTGGCTAAAATATACTACAAAACCTGGTTTAATGGAGGTGAGGGAAGGGAGACATTTGTTATTGTTATGAGGGCCCGATCCAAGTTTGACGTGGTCCCAGCAGCCCTCTACCTCCCAGCCATGATGCAGTCATGCAGAGATGGGCTAATTTAATAAGCAAATCTGCTGTGGTTTCCCTTGAAGATTCCCGATTCACTGAGAACCTTCCACAACATGTAACCACAAATGGCCAGGGGCTGATGGGATCCAAACAGAGAGAAGAACACTCTTCACATAAAACCTGCATGCCAGTTGGCAGTGGATAAATGCAAAACGCCGCTCAGGTGAGATGCTCTGTTTGCGATAGAAGCAAAATAGTACATCGTGATACTCTTCAGCAATATACTTTTACCAGTACCAATATATCCCAATTTTGACACATGTTGCATTTATTTATCTCACAGACTAAAATCACAAGCCACTAATTAGGTATCTCATAATGGGCATCTAATGCTTAAGATAAAGGGTCGCTGAAATCTATATTTCGCAGTATGAGAAATTGTTAAATACAATGTCATATGTGACCCTAGACCATAAAACCATTTATACGTCACCTGAAAGCTGAATAAATAAGCTTTCCATTGATTTACAGTTTGTTAGATAGGACAATATTTGGCCGAGACACAACTATTTGAAAATCTGTAATCTGAAAAAAAAAAAAAAAAAAAAAATCTAAATATTAAGAAAATCACCTTTAAAGTTGTCCAAATTAAGTTCTTAGCAATGCATATTACTAATCAAAAATTAATTTTGGATTTATTTATGGTAGGAAACTTTCTAAATATATTCATGGAACATGATATTTACTTAACACTAAGAAAAATCAATAATTTTGACTCATACAATGTATTTTTGGCTATTGCTACGTGCTACTTCAGACTGGTTTCGTGGTCCAGGGTCACATATATGATATGAATACCATTAACAGAATAGCTTAACACAACAAATAATTAAAACACTTGTAAATCTGACACATAACAGTATGAAATATTACTACAGATGCTTAGGTACAGATCTTGTTCGCGAATTCTTGTAAATACCGGATAAAATCTGTCTTGACTGCAAAGCTACATATGCATGTGAGTTCTTGGAAGCGCAAATGAACTAGTTTTTATATAGCGTTTTTTTTTTCTTCTTCATCACGATTTGACAAGAAGCCTGGTAAAATGATGGGTATTATGCAAATGACACCAGCTGTTACTTTGGATGGGAAAGCCTCCTAATAACACACTCTCTCTCTTTTTTCCTCTCGCTTTCTCTCTATCTTTCAGTGTGGACGCATTCTCTCATCTTCCTGTTAATCCGTCTGGGCACGTGTGTGACACGTCTGTGAGGGGAAGTGGCGGCGGTAGCCTGGCCTGATTAGCGTCTGGTCGAGGGTACGGTTGTGCTCGGTTCGGCTCAATCTTCTGAGGACGCTAGCAGTGTTTGCGGCAGCTGAATAGAACTCATTAACTAGCACTCACAGAGCGCTAGTTCCCCATCTGAGGAGGCTGCTGGCTCGCAGTGTAGTCGCTAGTGTCGGGCCAAACGATATCTTCAAGGTCAAACTACAGGCGCTGAGGGGAGCCAGTACACGTCAGGGGACAGCACATCATCACGCAGACCTGGTCTCTGCATACAAATCACTGCATGCCCCTTGTTTGTCCTTTTTCTGAATATTTCTTTGACTTTTCGCTAAATAAATTCAACAGTTCATGTCACAGCTTTTAGAGGAGTGACAACTGAGCCATTTTTTTTAAGTCGGATTTCAAGTTATAAGCCACTCAAGGCTGTGTGCTAGGGATTTCATCACAGATAAGAGTTATTTTTATTTTTTTTATATATGACAGCAAAAACAATATGATAAAAGACATTATTGTTCATGGATACACCATGTTAATTATTTTAGCAAAAAAAGAGGGATCATACTAAATCCGTGTTATTGTTTATTTAGTACTGACCTGAATAAGATATTTCACACTGAATGATGTTTACATATAGTCCACAAGAGAAATTAATAGTTGAATTTATAAAAAAAAATTACCCTGTTCAAAAGTTTACATACACTTAATTCTTAATACTGTGTTCTTACCTGTTTTTTTGTTTAGTGATAGTTGTTCATGAGTCCCTTGTTTTTCCTGAATAGTTAAACTGCCCGCTGTCCTTGAGAAAAATCCTTCAGGTCCCACTAATTCTTTGGTTTTTTAGTATTTTTGTGTATTTGAACCCTTTTCAACAATGATTGTATGATTTTGAGATCCATCTTTTCACACTGAGGACAACTGAGGGACTCATATGCAACTATAACAGAAGGTTCAAACACTCACTGATGCTTCAGAAGAAAAAACAAATCATTAAGAGCTTATTTTGTCCTCTGGGAAACATGCAAGTATTTTCTGTGGCTTCTGAGGGCCAGTACTAAATGAAAAAATGTTTTTAGGCATTTATTTAGGCAAAATAAGAAAAATATATCTTCATTCTGTTTAAAAGTTTTCACCCTCTTAACGCATTGTGTTTCTTTCTGGAGCCTCAGTGAGCATTTGAACCTTATGTAATAGTTGCATAGGAGTCCCTCAGTTGTCCTCAGTGTGAAAAGATCTCAAAATCATACAGTAATGGTTGGAAAGGGTTTAAACACACAAAAATGCTGAAAGAGCAAAGAAACTGTGAGCCCTGAAGGATTTATCTGAAAAACAGTGGGAAATTTAACTGTTCAGGACAAACAAGGGACTCATGAACAACTATCACTAAAAAATATTATTCTGGTCAATACTAAAAAAAAAAATTAAAATAAAAAACATGCATTTTGTATGATCCCTCTTATTTTGGTAAAATAATTAACATTTCAGCAGTAAGGTGTGTGTAAAATGTTAGTGTACATTACATGAGTACACTGTAAAATATTTGTAGAAGTTATTAGACTTATTAGATTATTGAAGTATGTTTTACAAGAAAATACAATTTCAGATGTCAAAATTAAATGTTTAATTCAATGTGTTACTTGCCATTTCTTTTTTGAACTTTAAAAGGAATATCGGGGTGAAAACTTTCACAGTTTTTTATTTTTATTTTTGCTTGATGCATTAATCAGAATGATTCAACAATATAGAATAAACAAATATTTCACACACTTACGCATGGAGAATAAATAACTATCATAACTTATTTGATTATTCATTAAACTAAATTTATAGAAGTGTAAATAAACATTAATAACAATATAACATCGCTTGTAGATTGCAACATCATCATTGTTTATTTCCTATATATTTCTCCTTTTCCATATTTATATCCTTTCGTGCTTGCTGAAACAGACTTCTGGAGCAAATCGTTTTATGTTTATTAGCCACATTACTGACTATATCAGTGCCTTCACAGCAAAGAGTCCCATTAATGAGCCCAAATTAATTTTGAAGCGATATTAAACAAAGGCTGATGAGAACAGCCCATCATGCATGACTGAGAAGAAAAGCAGGAGAGAGGGAAAAAGAGAAAGATTGAAAGAAGGCAGGGTGACCTAATTCTGAGATGCAACTAAGCATTGTCAACTACGATCACTTCTCCCCAGGCCCACCTACAAATGAACTCCAGCCTTTGCTGAAACTACATCAGTTCTTCTATGCAAATGTGCTTCTTAACAATCTCCTCTGTCTAAGTACTTTTCTGTATCCATTTGAGTCACATTAGAGGTCTTTAGCTCAGAGCCGGCAGCGAGTGCAAAGGGCACTTGTAGTGACACACTGAGATGTTGAGGATCAGCATGTTTGGTCAGCCGTGATGGCAGTGGTTCATGAGTAAAGACATAGACTGCTTAACAAATGCTTTGGACTTTGGAGAAACACTGCTGAGGTGCTTTGCAAAATGTGTGATTTACTTTTCATAACACAAGTCCCACTTGTAGCACATTAGCATCTGTATTTATACATGTTTATCTGTTAATTAAACGCAAATTTATAGCACTCACTGGCATTAAAATACAGCCTGATGATAACATCCCTTAAGCAATTTTAATTTTGCTATAATGTCTGTTTGATTAAATACTGAAAACTATTAATAACTTCCCAAGTATTTTACTATGTTTTTTAGCCTAAACAGCAATTTAGTCAAATTAGCAAATCAAATCTGCAAATGTTCACCTGAGCTCCAATTTTTTTTGACTAGAAGCGGCTGATATATGCTGATGATCTGGTACCATAAATATCACCATCATTTATTGAAAAATCCATATTAGTATCCACTATAATTAGTGACAAAGCAATATACTAAGCAGACAGTTTAACTGGCTAATATTTGGGTGTTGGGTCAACTACAGCTTTATAAAATTCATGATGTTTACACTCATCCATCTATTAACGAAACTATTCATCCTCTTTAAACTCGCTATCCATTTCACCAAAGGAACCACAGACACCCTGTTTACTTTTTTTCAGACTTCTAAACTTGCACTGTGTGCAGGTTAGCTTCTACAGCTAATCAAATCAGAGACTTGGTGTTTCCTCACCAGTGCACAGCTGAAAGATGGCTGTCTCTTCACTCGTCCTAGCTCATTAGCTTCTCTGGGGGGAAGCGCTGTGTTTGGGACTGGCGAACGTAACTCCTAAATAAGCAAATATTCAAATGAGCCATATGAAATTGGATAAGTGGAACCAACATGGGTGTGCACATTGTTGAAGAAGCTGAAAAAGAGAAGAGGATTTGGAGTGTTTGATTGGAAGACTGTGATTGGATGTCCAAAAAGAGGCAGACGGGCATTAGTGCCCGCCCACTTTTCCATCAGCATTGGTTCTTTTGTTCTTTTTGTTTTTCATTTATTTTTCACTTATTTTTTCCCCCCATATGGATTAAACAAGGGTTTTCTATCTATCTATCTAGTAAGTATTTTGACAACATAGCAATAATTACATTATTCATGGCAATTCATGTAAGTGAGCAATACTTCAAGTCCTTTTGATGCAGTTTTCTCTTTAGGACTCTGATTGGTGGAATCGTGATAGAGCATCATGGGTAATGTAGTTTTCCATCACAAAATGAGCTGTTAAACACAATTATTTTTACATAAATAAGGTGGAATAATGCGAATGAATGTCATCTATTCACAACCTGGCAACTAAGCGAAGGTCTGTTTTTTATTGGTTTATTAATTTTCATTAAAAATGTATTTTCCTATGGAGAAAATAAATGGAAAATAAATTTTGCTTGCAGTCCCCAACCATTGTAATGTTACTAATGTGATTTTGAAAAATTTCTTCAGACCAACATTTAATGGAATGTATATAATGTACTATATCAATTTAAAGGGTTAGTTCCCCAAAAAGTTAAAATTAGCCTATTTACTCACCCTTAAGCCATCCTAGGCGTATATGACTTCCTTCTTTCAGATGAATCCAATTGGAGTTATATTAAAAAAAAAAAAAAAAAAAAAATGTCTCTTTCAAGCTTTATCATGGCAATAGGCGGGTGTTTCTCTTTAACAGGTCAAAACAAGTCCAATAAAGTGCATCCATCCATAATAAAAAGTGCCTCACATGGCTCCGGAGGGGGGAATAAAGGCCTCCTTTAGTGAATCAATATCCATATTTAAAATGTAATAATCACTTTAATCTACCTTGCGCTCACTGTTGTACACGTAAGCAGCTCTGGGTGGATGACGGAGGATGTATATGTAGCACATGCGTCTGCGAGTCTTGTAAAAAGCGTTTGTTTACAGGGGCAAAGGAAGCAAATTATCCTTACTTTAGCAAAGCTTACATTGAAATCCTCTGACATTCTTCTTTACAAATCCTTGTTTTGCACAACGCTGACATCCTACGTCATCCGCAGAGCTGCTTCTGTGTACAACAGTGAGCGCAAGCTAGATTAAAGTGATTATTACATTTTAAATATGGATATCGATTCACTAAAGGAGGCCTTTATTCCCCCCTCCGGAGCCATGTGAGGCACTTTTTATTATGGATGGATGCACTTTATTGGACTTGTTTTGACCTGTTGAAGAGAAACACCCACCTATTGGCATGATAAAGCTTGAAAGAGCCAGGAGATTTTTTAATATAACTCTGATTGGATTCCTAAAAGTCATATACTCCTACGATGGCTTGAGGGTGAGTAAATAATTTTCATTTGTGGGTGAACTAACCCTTTCCTTTACTATATATCAACCCTAAGACAACCTAAGAATGCAATACATACTTTACCAAACTATATAGTCCATTTATTGTCAGCTGAGTGCCAAAGACTATATATTCAAAAAGCAAAGCAGTAACAGACTGCTGCTGTGAGTGTATACAGTGCTATACATATATTTATACCCATATGCATCTCATTTCAAACACATATCCCTGCTTGGAAAATATACATTTCAAGAAACATGTACGCAGATGATCGCACAGCCATTAATCATTATAATACACCACAGTGCGGTCTACGTTACAGCTCCACGCACACGATCCAGCACTAGATGAGTCAGTGTGGGTGAGGACGCTTTCTGGGGGGAAGTGGCGTCTTGCTTTGTGAGTCTTGGCAGCCCGGTGTAATCAAATGTTCCTGGAAATGACTTCCTGTCCTGTGAGATGGAGCCCGGCTCCATGAGAGATAAAGACTTCTCTGCCTGTTACGGCAAACGCTGTTTTAATAACCCGGCCTGGCTGGGCAGAGCTCGAGCGAATGTCTTTGATAGACGCAACTATGAGGCCGCTGAGGAACATCATGCTAAAAACCCTCTCGCTGTCATCAATGGATGAATAGCCCTTACATGGTCCAATTAATTATTAACATGTTGAATCTTGATCAGTCAAATGAATTTTGTGTGAAACATTAGCTGCCAACTCGAACTGTACTAGACTCTAAATGGAAACAGTTTTCTTTTATTAAAGATATGCATTTATTTTAATTAAATTAAATGAATTGTACTTCTAACTATAGGCTATGTCTTTTAATGGTTTGACTCCGCAGAAAAGTATAAACACTGTTGTGCTTTGCAGTGTTTATTTGATAATCCTGACCCGGCAACACTGGCTCCACCAATGGTGCGAGTTTAGGGCGTGACTGTTTGTTTAATAAACCAATAGCAGACGAGGAGTTCTGGAAACTTGCTTGGAAACAGTTATTATGTAGTTTACTGAAACCTCAATGGTTTACAGAAGTCAATGAGGATTTGGAAACTAAATGCTAATGTACAGAGCTACATTATCAACAGCTGAGATTTTCCTGTGATCTTACTGTGATCGTGCAATCACTCTGCTCTGATCTGGGATCAACAAGGCCGGGGAAACACAGGGACCGCATTGATATGCAGCAGATGTCGGCTTCTCCATTATATCTGATCACAAAGAGCAATCAGAAGGGAGACTGCGGCTTGATGAGAACTCCTCTGCCAGACTCCCGGCCCAGACTCCAGCCCTCAACGCCATGACATCATTCACCTCTGCTGCCCACTGAGATTGCTTTCAGGTACTGCTATATATAGTCATAGAACAGGCCAGGAACACTTTTGAAAAGAAGATAATTCTTGATGTCACCCAGGCCAAAAGGCACTATGGAAACCATGGGTTATTACAAAGTTCAAAATGAGCTGACATGACAGCTGATATTATCATTTATGTGTAATTGCATATCAAAATAATTACAATAAAAATACCTTAAATAAAATATCAAAAAATAAAAAGTACAACCAGACCAACAAAAAAATTAGCATGCACTCTCAGCATGATTGAAGCATTATTTTATATAGCCCAGCATGCAGCGAGAGAATATCTTCACTGGTATTATTGTCTTGTCAAATCTGCGCTTCAAGGAGCTAGTGATAAAGCTATTAGTAACATAAAGACTGGGTAATACTGGGTGCAATAACTGTTTTTAGATGGATCAATAGTCTTATCTGTCTGCCGATGTCTCATACACCGACTAAAAAAAAAAAAAAAAAAAAAAAGCCGCTCCTTCACAGCAAGCAGCACAACGCTAGACACTAATCAATACACCAGGCGATAACAGAATGCTTCCAAAGCCATTTAGCACAGTCTTATCACTCTGCTGAGCGCTCAACCTGTCAAAATATTTTGTGGTGGGGTGGCGCAAGGGAACATGCCTATCAAGGGGAATAAGCTTCTACTTTTCAGCCCAAAGAGCGGCAGTTTTAGGAGTTACTCTTGTGCAGAGGTGTCTGTGGCAGACTGAAGATAATACAATTAAGCCAGATATTATGACTCTCACAATTAATTCTGAGAAGTTTTAGTGTGCTGGCTAACGATTTGTTTTAATTATATGGATAAAAATTCAGTCAATTTAAGGCAACTTGTTTAGTAAATTAACTTATGTTCATTCTTAATACAGATTCCACATGTTACTGTGAGCAGTTATTCAATGCAATTGAAAAATTAGTTTGAATTCGCAAACTTTGAAAGATGCTATTGACAATTAGCATTATTGTTCAGATAGTTTGTTGACTATGAACTGATGAAAAGCAAGTGATTCAACGATTTAAGTCAACACACGTTTTGCATATCGTTTTTTAGTTAAATAAATATGTTGTTGAATGCTGCTATAATTTTGAATATGTGATACATTAAAGGAGAAATTCACTTCCAGAACAAAAAAATACAGATAATTTACTGACCCCTTTGTCATCCAAGATGTTCATTTCTTTCTTTTTTCAGCCGTAAAGAAATTGTTTTTTGAGGAAAACATTTCAGGATTTCTCTTAATATAGTGGACTTCTATGGAGCCTGCGAGTTTGAACTTCCAAAATGCAGTTTAAATGCAGCTTCAAAGTGCTCTAAACAATCCCAGACCTCCAAGGTCTTATCTAGTGAAACGAGTGGTTATTTTCTAAAAAAAAAAAAAAAAAAAAAAAAAGACAATTTATATACTTTTTTTAACCTCAAATGCTTGTCTTGTCTAGCTTTGCATGTACTCTGTATATTCTGGTTCAAGACAGTTAGGATATGTCGAAAAATTCCCATCTCATTTTCTCCTCTAACTTCAAAATTGTCCTACATTGCTGGAGAAGTACCACTTTTACAAGTGAACCGGCAAAGATCAAACACCCTTTACAAAAAAGGTAAAACAGCGATTTAGGATGATTTTGAAGTTGAGAAAATGAAATGTTAAAAATAGTATAGAAATTGGAATTTTTCCTCAGCAGGGATTGCCCTTTGAAGCTGCATTTTGGAAGTTCAAACTCGCAGACACCATAGAAGTCCACTATATGGAAAGAAATCCTGAAAAGTTTTTCTCAAAAAACATAATTTCTTTATGACAATTGAACATCTTGGATGACAATAGGGTGAGTAAATTATTTGTACATTTTTGTTCTGGAAGTGAACTTCTCCTTTAACTTCCAAATGTTGCATTTGGTTCCAAGATGTCATCCTCTTCACAATTTTGTTTTGCCTGAATCGTCACAAAGAACCAGCTTAGAAAGATTTGTGCATGAATCGCACCATTACCACTGACAATATTTCCTTTTTCCAAAAAAAAAAAAAAAAAGATTTAAGCAACCAAAGAGCATTCTGCCAATTTTTGAGCACAATAAAATAGCATCCACTCATGTGACAACAAAGAAAACCTGGGAGGATATACAATCAGGAAAGGCTTTCACACAATTCAACACCTCAGCCAGAGAGAACCTGGATAAATAAGCCTGAAGAGCTGCGGAATAATAAGTAGCCTGCACAACAGAGTACAGGTGAATCCCACGAGAGCTGCTTCTACAGAATCCACTCCTTTTAACAAACTAAAGCTACGCAAGGCAGGGTGAAAAAAAATCAAATCAATGTCCTTGAAGATGTTTTCTTTTCTCCCGAGAGCCATCTTGAAAGAGCGGCTCTGCGCACGCTCTCTCGCGTTCTATTTCAATCCTACTAGCCCTGTTTTCGTAACTCTCTGCTTTTCTCCATTTATTTATTTATTTATTTTTTTCCTTTTTGCATCTCTCTTTTTTCACTTTCAGGCAGTGACTCATCTGTCAGAAGGAGGGGTAGGGAAAGATGGCGTAGGCCCAGCTGGGGCCCACCCTACGGGGGGTCTTCTCTCTCTATGCCTGCCCCTCTTTGCAATAACAACATCCATCTCCATTTTCCTGCAAGCTGACCGGTATGAGGGCACTCTCAGAGCAATTAAAATTCCCCAGGTTTTCACTCTTGCCACATGCTTAACTGTACTGCGCGAACGCACCATATGCTTCAAGATGGGCGATAGTGCAATTTGCAGCCCGATGGCCGCCGAGATCCCCATAGAACAAAGAGGAAGAACAGCTGGCTGCCTCGCCATGGTTGGATAGTGGCGAGTCAACCTGTTCAATCATATGCCACTCTTGTTTACCGCACCTTATCTTATTTGGTTTGTTTGCTTTATGTGGATTAAGCCCGTAGGTAAGAGCGATGGGAATTTCAACCTACTGCTCAAACAAGCTCAAGGCATCGATACGAGGGTATTTTTCAAACCCCAGCGCTGGAAATACAGGAAAATTACCTCTCACAAGATACCACCACTTCAAAGTGAAGGAATTCATTAGTTGCTGCTGGGTTTTTATAGAGCCAAACATGAGCCTGAAGCATAATAACAGAACGATTAGCCCGCCACAATCTATTATCTTTAATCTAAGACCACCTATTGGCTAAATCCTAAACGATGGTATTCCCTGTCCTAAAGGGCCATGCTGAGCTTTCAAATGCAGTCATTTCTCTCTACAGAATGCCGTGGGATCAGATCCCCCCGCTGGCAGCCATTCAGAGGAAGTGACGGCACTGGATAGCCTGTAAACGGCTTCAGCGTGGCTCATGTATCACGACCCGAGAGAGGTCAACAGAACTCTACTCTAAGTGTCAGCCTCACAGAAGGGATGAAGTTAACATTGCCGGTGATAAAGCTCCCATGTCTTAACCTCTGGAGGGTTAATTCAGAACGTATGGGCCTCCTCCATTGTGAAGAAATGTGTATGTGTCTACACGCTCAAGACATGGAGGGTCTTCCGAGGTGTTTTAGGAACATGACTCTTGTGATGCTACCCAGGGTAAAGGTGAGCAAGTCATCTAATTGAAACCAGATAGTATCTAGTTGGCAACCTTTTACATGGAGTAAAGATTAAGAGAACAATTATTTGACATCAAAATAAAAGCCACAAAAAGTAAAAAACACATTTGCACATCCTTTCTCTGTGAAGAACTGTTGTATCCTAGGGAAAGATACATCTGCAACTCACAACAGCCTTCCAGAAGATCACTCACAAAACCAGTATTTACTGAACAAAGAAAGAAGTCTTACCAAATTTACAAAAAAGAAAGCCATTTTGTCTTCAACCCTTAACCATTAGGGTATGTTCGGGAAAACACCTACAATGACTTACTGAACAAAGAGGTGCATTATTTCCCATAAAAGTATTGTTCTGATTCTGAAATGTCAACATTTCAAAGCATTGGCTATAACTGGGAAATCTAATCTTAAAATTGACCCATGTTATTCTACTTTATTCAATCACACAGATCTTTGGAACAGTTTAAACTCTAGAATTGTTTTTCCTCTCAAGGGAAAGCCAATATGAACTTACTTCAGCAACATGAACACGGCAAATCGCTGAGGTCAGAATTTCCCTCCGTTCAAAACACTAAAGAAAGTGATCTTTAAACATGCCAACAAGAAGACTTCCTTGCAGAGTAGGTAGGTTCACAGGAAAGCCTGAGGTTCATTAGTTGATTATTAATGAAGCACTCCATTATGTCAACCCTTTCGTTCTGCCAGGTTTCAATGCAAAACAGACCTAGCCAGGGGAAAGTCAACAGAGCCAAGCCTATCTGCCAACTGTTCCTGTCCAACTACCGCTGCATCCAAACGAGAGCAAATGATTACAACATCTGCAGGAAGCCTGTCCTTTGACTGAGATGAAAAACGGTCACACTCACCTCTCCGGATTGTGGCAGTGTCAGCTTAGGAATTTTGCCCTTGGTCCCAGCCGTGCTGCTTTTGCTATCCAGCAGACCTCCGAATGGCACACTGTTGTACCCTTCCACCAGCTCTACAGGGGGTTTGAGCTCTGGGGAATCATTGGGGACCTGGTCTTGGCCGTCCATGGGCCTGACGTAGGCAGTGGGTTTCTGCTGCACAGCGCTGCTGGGCTTGCAGTGGAGGCCTTGGGGGAACGTCGGCGTAGAGAGGCCACTAGGGAGCAGGGACGTTGAAGCCATTGGCGAGTTTGAGCCATGGGAGCACAAGTCCTGCTCGGCGGGAGACTTTCCGAGGCCAAGCTCGACTGTGGCTGGTCCTTTGCCAGACTGTGCCTGCTTCCTGCTGGAGTGTGACGAAGTTGTAGGTCCGCTAGGATTGGGACTCAAGTCCTCTTGGTCCTGATCATGTCTACTAGAGGTCTGCTCATGACTGGAGTGCTTCCCCCGGCTGACCGCTTGAGCGGTCTGGGCGCCACTTGAACCGTGACCCCCTCGGGACCAGTCTGAAGAGCGAGACTTTTTGCCTTGATGTCCATGTACAACGCTTGAGCCCGGCATGGTGCTGGCAGGGGGTGGGGGCATGGAGGTGCTGTGGCTTCCAGGTTGGGAGGGAGCAGCTCGGCTCCGCTGAGCCTCGGGGAAAAAGCCTGGCTGGTCGGGTTTCTCCACTGGAGTCTGGGGAACAGAGTTCTTAGGAATGCCCACAAGGTGACTCTGGTTGGAATGGCTAGTCAAGAGCTCCTTCATTTCATCGTAGTTTCCAAGTGTGTTTTGAACCCGGTTGGCCAGGGCATCCCCTTTGTTAGTCTGAAAGAAAGAAGAAAAAAATTATGAAACCTCCGTATACATTAAGGGGCAATATTGCACCCTGGAATTTATTTACTTATTATTTATAAATTTATTTATTATTATAATCCATACTATGTTGTCTTTAATATCTATTTAATGTCTATCTAATAATATATTTTAAAAGGTTGTCAATAACAATAGACTGTTTAAAATTGTAGCCTAAAGCTAAATTATACATTTAAAAACAGAAGCTCATAGGGCTGAAATATTATGACAAAAATCATTATTGTAGATTATTGCTTTTTATATTGTAATAATGATTATTAATATTGATATAAAAAATATATAAAAACGTTTTTGATTTGTATCTGCATTTTGGGCATGTCATATTCTGGCTTTACAGACAAACAAGAAGGAAGTTAGTCTACTGCATGTTAACTCCTGTTTTTGCTAGTTACTTCTGCACTGTATTGTTCATGATGAGGGAATTTGTGTGCATGCACAACCAACACAGCTCCAGCATTTTCAGCGCTGACTAATCTAAGTACCTCTGATTGGCCAATGCATTTCTAAGTTCATCAGAAACACGTTGGATTGGTTATAAGGCTCAACATTGAACAAAACAGCAATTTGATCAAGTGTAAGCAAATCTAAATGTAATTCCGTGAACTGACACTTTTTATTCATTTTCACATTTCATTGTACATTTTTTTGCCCCTTTGTCTTTAATTTATGAGGCATTTTTGTTCATTTTGGTGGCATTTTTGCCACAAGCCCTCATTGCAGTGACCCTGATGCAGTCATTTTATATCTTTCACTCTCAGTTCACCCCAAAATAACATTAAAAAAGCTGGTTTATACGACTTGTGCACTATATTTCCAGTCCCCTCAAGTCAATACAATAGCTTTGTGTGAAGAACAGACCAAAATGTAAGATATTTACAAGTAATATTCACCTCCTAAATTCTAAATCAAATCAAATATGGTGCATTTGAAGCAGACTGGTCTAAAACAAACTCAAACACAAGTGGTTCTCGTGTACCTCAAACAGACGTCAATTATTTGATTTGAAAGGTGCAACAGAGGTGAAGATTATTAATGAATAATGACAATGACTTCAGTTGCTTAGTCAGATAAAGGTATTGCATGACTTCAAAAGACTTGGAAGTCATTTGAACCATTTTCATGGTGCTTATATTGTCTTTTTAAAGCTTGATATCCTACAGTCACGATGAGCTCTTTCTGAATATGTTGTATGTTAGTTGTTTCAAGATTTGAAATGACAAGGTGAGTAAATAATTATAGAAGTTTCATTTTTAGGTCAACTATCTACTTGATTTGAAGAACATTCCACTGTATTGCAAATGTCAGTGGACTAAACTATTAAGATAAAAAAAAAATGAAACAATCCAAATGAACTCCATAATACCCCAAAAGTAACACCCTAAGTCTGTGAGTGTGAATGCCAAGTCAAGGAGTAATTTAGTCTGTTCACAGAACCCTTCTCAGTATGGACAGATCTAAAGACTGCGTTTGTCAGTATAAGGAAACTGAGAATTTATCATGAGCTTTAGCTGACGAGACCATTCACATAGTTTTGAGATGCACGACAGCTCTCCATTTGATGTTAGTCAATATTTATGAAACCCAGCAACGTGTGATCACAGAAATGGCAAAACACTGTATTTAGAATCTATTCAGAATTTTCTGTTTGTGTGCCATTCATATCCGTGCCTGTGTGCTGATCTACATAAAATAATGTTTGCAAACATCTCCTGAATTTAGGGCGGGCATAAAGATACAGTATTCTCCTCTCCAGCAAATATCTGTCCAACACTAGTCTGCTTCTGCTCACAACAAGAGTCCATTTTATAATAATCGTTATCTTTTAGGCACATCATTAGTTGCACAGCATTCTACAGAAGAGAAACATGCTATCCCACCCCCCACTGATTATTTGCATAATAAGCAACATTCTTCTTAACGCTCAGGCCTTTACTCTTGTATTCATTTCTATACTTACTTTAGCCTTTATTCAAAGGCTCCTACTCTTACTTAATTTTAAAGAATCTGAATGTAGATATACTTAATCTGTTTGTGTGTGTGTGCTTCTCTTGTACACTGATACAATTAAAGGCTATGTTAATCTCAGGAAGTAAAAGTCGAGAGATAAATCTATTAGCATTCTCCATTCATTTCACATGTAATTGCTACATTAATAACAGCACAGCTCTTCTAAAATGCAAATGCATCTGTTATGGCTTTCAACAACATAAACAGTCAATAAACAAATAATGTTAAATGATCCACGACCAGCATAGAGCATGCAAGGCTATTAAAGTAGTAATGTAATTATGCACTGGACGGTTAACATGTGACCTTACACACAACAGAAGATCTGAAACTAGACCTTCTCAGGCTAATATCAGGACTGACCTCTGACCTAGTAAAGCCTGAGCACTAATGTCAGCAATAAAACCTTGTTAACTATGGTTGTTATTCAGAGATTTATTATAATGACAAGTCAAAATCATTTCTGGATTATGAATTAAGACAAAAGCGGACAAAAATAGAATGATATGATATTGTTTGCAAGCACAGATGGTTTTCCTCTACAAAAGGTTTAATGAGTGCAATTATTGATTCATTCATTTTATTAATTCACTCATTACTAGACAGTAGCTTCTCATTTATATTTCAGCAAAGCCATAATTTAGCATTTTTTATTGGGCAAAAGTTTGTACACACCCTTGTGAACAAAAGTCATTTTTTTTAGGAAACATTAGAAAACATTGATGGCATCAAAGAAGATTACAAGCAACTAAATTTCTATTTTTATATTCATTTTCAGGGAAAACTGCTACTCACAAATTATAAATGTAATTAAATACAATTTTGTATAGTTGGATAAGAAAAGAATAAACAAAACGCTAATTTCTAATTGAAACATTTTTAAAGGAGGATTAAAGGAGGACTTCTATCCAATTCAAAAAGTTTGTGTAGAGCTTTAGAAAAGTTATTAGGGTTTCAAGTGTGTAGGTCACAGATCTCCACGTAAAACTGATCATGCAGACTAAAACGTAAATCGAAGAGACTTGAAACTTGGAGGGATGGTAGTACTCACAACAACTACAATGTCGCCAAGGCTCACTGTAATCGGCCAGACGGGGGGCGCTACAGCGATCAAAAGTATGAAATCACTCATAAACCGTCAGTCACACGCTCAAGTGTCTTTTGGCATTGAAATCTTTGGCTCACGTCGGACAAAACGCAAATATTTCTGGTGTTTTTTTTTTTTTTTTTTCAAACTGTACTTTTGCAAACCAGTCTTAGGTTTTTCGCCTGATCGGAAACAAACCAGTGCTGAAAGATTCTCTGGAGAGTGAATATCAATAATTACCAAAAACAAGTCTTTTGACTCACGGTCGCAAAGTGATGCCAAAACATTTGAAAGGTGCAGGGTCACTTTTAGTAAAATGCATATAACTCCTGAATGGAATGAGATATATTTGCCAAACTCATGACACTTATGTAAGAGCTCAATCTGAGGTCACAGGACAAAAATTGTAGAGCTTGGCCACTTGGTGGCACTATAAGAGGAAAAAAACATAAAAATGGCTATACCTACGCAACCATTTGTCCTATCAACATGAAAATAGCTGTGGTCCAAAGTCCCACAAGTGTCTACAAGGACATTTATGCAATATTCACAATATGTATATTATATGACAGAAATCCTCATTCTAGACAACTTTGCCTCTAGAACCAATGCTGTCAATTAAATTGTTTGTTAAATGATTGTGAAGATGTAAAAAAAAAACTCCTAGGCTTTTCACTCAATTTGTAACCACTGCAGTACAATTCTCTAGATTCTCTAGACCAATAATTAGCTGGACTTAACCCTTTGGGAAGCTTGAATGGGGTCGTTTAGAAAAGAGGCCTGTCCGATTTTACCCAAAATCCTATAAAGCCTAAATGAAAACTCAAAACTTCATGAAACCTGGTGAGCGCATGCAGCAGGTGATTCTAAATAAGCATGCAAAGCTTTAAGGAGATCGGACCACAGCTGGTGCTATAACAGTCATAAACGTTACAAAACATATTTCTATGGTAAATTACCTATATTTGGGAAAAAAAGCTTGCTACATAATGTCTTTTTTCATATGTGCTTAAATGCCTTAAAACACTTGAACCCCAATAATCGCTGCTTGCAGCTATATTTATTATTATTACTATTTATTTAATAACATTAATCATTGTCACTTTATCAGAACTATTTTAAATTTTTCGGTAACACTTTACAGTAAGTGCAAATAATGAACAACTGTATTTTTCATTAAGTAACAAAGATTAATACATAGTGTAATACATGTATTGTTCATTGTTCATTTATGTTAGTTAATACAAAATTACACCTTATTGTAAAGTGTTGACATTTTTTCATACAATAAACATACAATAATTTTTGGTAACACTTTGGTATACTTAATGTATAATTCTTGGTGTATAATGCATTGTAAATGTATTTATAATGCATGTTATAATGTATTATAACTTTTCACAAATTCCTTGTTACATCTTGTCATGTTATTTTTAAAAATACACTTATTATATACACACTTATTATATACTTATTATAACATTACATAAATGCTTTACGTAAGTGTTCCCAAATTTCCATACAATATTTTAAATGTGTGTCATTTCTCTGTACAGATGACGTGAGTGTGGTTCTTGGGCAGCACTTGGATGGGAATGTGGGTCAGCGTGGCTCTGCTCTAGTGTTTTTAGTGCGAAAGATCTGAAAGGGACACTCTTGAGCGAGAGGAGTGCGTGAACCTCCCAGACGAGGTGGTTCGGTCAATGTGAGGGAAAATCCATCTGGGGCGCACACAAAGAGCTGTTGTGTGAGCTCGACTGCTTGACTGAAGCATGAGAATGCTGGACCGCAGCCAGACACGCATTCTACACGGCAGCTCCAGCTCGGGGGAAGGTGAGAAAGAGAGAAATGCTCTCATTTAAAGCGTTAATTGCTGACATTTTACGTTCAAAGTTTCTTAAAATTATGAATAAGCCATTTATGAATGATTAATCGTGTACTTACGTTGACGGTTAAAGCTTTTACTAGCTAATTAAAGTGTTCATTGGAATATATAAACACTTTAAAGTGTCTAGTAGTTTTAGGAGAGGTTTTAGGGTTTACTACACTTACAAAAGTAAATAAAGTAAAAGAAATACATAGAAAACTTAGTTTAGAAAACATGCCTTGTTTTCTGCATAGGTGCATTCTCATCTGTTCTCTGCAAAATAAATTAAAACATTGAATGAATGAATGAATGAATGAATGAATGAATGAATGAATGAATGAATGAATGAATGAATGAATATAATCCTGATCAACTTGTAAGAAGGAAAAAAGATCTTTTGAAGATCTCCCATTTCTATAATCTTACTTTTATTGTAATATTACCCAAGAATACATGGCCAAAATATATTTAAGTTTAACCTTCATATACCAAAATATATTTATAAATCTACTTCAGTGGCAAGAAATGCATTTTCTTTGAGTGAAATATATAGAGGTAAAATATGTATTTTTAAATGCTTTTAAAAATAAATGTATGCATTTTTTTCTAAAATATAGAAATATTTTTTTTAGTTTTTGAATATTTTTTAAAAATATATTTATACACAATGTAATATATATTCAATATGCTCAAATATATATAATTTATTTTATAAAATATACAAAAAAGTTGCAAATTTAAAAAAAAATATTTATACATAAAAATAATATATATATAATTTGTTATATATATTGTAAACCTATATATTGTAAATGTATGTTTAAAAACATACAAAAAAATGCCAAAAAATATATTAATAGAAAATATATTTATCTAAATATATTTTAAAACATATTTTATCAAATATATTTTTTTGTATATTTTTAAATATATTCAATATGAAATATATATATATATATTTTTTTTTTTTTTTACAAGTAGTAACAGGTTAGGTGAACTTAGAACTAAAATATTTTTGAAAAAAAAAAATTCCATGAACGAAGTATAAATAATGCACATATTCTGACATTTTAAGAGATTATTATAGACCAGATAACTTTAAACAAGCGTTCTATTAGAGTTACAGTAAGAATGTTCATAACTTTGAGAGAACCTTGTCAAAACAAAGTTCTAAGAATCTTCTGAGTTAGTTGGAAAAATGTATCGTCCGAATAAACCAAGAACAAAATGATCTCAGCTGCTTCAAAACATTCATGTTATATCTCCATTTTCATCCATTATATTAATTGTCTCATCTGTTTATTTTTAATTTCTCATAAAGGATTTTAAGATTATACACAAAAGAGCAACAGTTTCAATAATAAATCATAACATTCACAATCACAGATGCTATCATTCCTTGATTAAAGTATTTTAGCATGCAATGAGAGGGTTCAGTGACATCATTCACTTTTCAAATGTGATTTTCAGCCCTCAGAAGTTTAAGAGATACAAGAGACTTATAATTGGCCATTACTTAATTGCCCGGAAGAAGCATCTTGGGAAAAAAAAAAAAAAGGACAGCATTCTTCTTCCCCTCGTGGCCTTCTTTACTTCAAGACAAGGACAGATTACCTACTTAAACATACTTAAGTGCTCCAGTGTCAGCTGCCTCTTTAAAACACTCTACAAAGTCTTCTTGGTTAATGCTTGTAATGACTCGTACAGACTTAATTCTTTGAATTGTGAAATACAGCCCTGTGGCAGAGCGAAATCAGGCCAAAATGAACATATGAACACTTCCATAGAGGCAAATCAGAGGATAGGATCATCAAGGCTATGTTGTATCCTAACTGTGAGTTTGTTTGTTTGCTTAGGTGGGACCAGCAGTGTAAAGGCAGTTTAATGGGGTCATATTAAAAAGACACTCACTGTGTGTTCTAGAGATTTGGGTACTTGGGCGCTACCACTCCGCGCAGGCTATTCACACGCACAATGAGAGCCTTTGTTTCCTCTCTCAATTGCCGGCCCTTTCCAACTTCACCAGAGAATTCTCAGTATTTCAAAGAATTTCCCTTAATGGATGTTAACAAGAACCTCAATATAAACAATCGCTTCACTCGTGAAAACCAATCAGATGTGTTTAGGGGCTATTAGTCGTCTTTTAGGCTGACATGCTCGATAGGAACGTTAAATGACTGATGAGGATCTCATCATGCTGTAGATTTGCATTGGCTTGATTTGAGCTGGAAATTTCTATGTTTTCATCCAAGAAACGATCTGCGATTTCCGTGACATAAGTTCGAGAGAAAATGAAGAAAATGAAGAAAATGAAGAAAACGAAGAAAACGTCACTTCCAGCAAAACTGGTGTTAAATATAAATAGAGGTTGTAGACATTTGGGAAGCAACTGTTTTATTAAATGTCATAAATTGTGGTTTAGAGAGTTCAGACAAGCTCTGATCAACCTAAGGTTGGCTAGTCTTTTGATTGTGATTATATATATATATACATATATATGTGACCCTGGACCATAAAACCAGTAATAAGGGTCATTAAAAAAAAAAAAAAAAAAAAAAAAAGATATTTATGCATCATCTGAAATAAATAAAGCTTTCCATCGATGTATGGTTTGTTAGGATAGGACAATATTTGGCTGAGATACAACTATTTGAAAATCTGGAAGCTGAGGGTGCAAAAAAAATCTAAATATTAAGAAATGTGTTTTTAAAGTTGTACAATTCAAAATAACACTTTTTTATTATTTTAATGCACTTTAAAATATAATGTAAAAGTATTTTTGGCTATTGTTTTTTTGTGGTACAGGGTTACACACACACACACACACACACACATACAGTATATATATATATATATATATATATATATATATATATATATATATATATATATATATACACACAGTACAGACCAAAAGTTTGGACACACCTTGGACACACCTTTGAACCAAAGTTTTCTTTATTTTCATGACTATGAAAATTGTAGATTCACACTGAAGGCATCAAAACTATGAATTAACACATGTGGAATTATATACATAACAAAAAAGTGTGAAACAACTGAAAATATGTCATATTCTTCAAAGTAGCCACCTTTTGCTATGATTGCTGCACTCTTGGCATTCTCTTGATGAGCTTCAAGAGGTAGTCACCTGAAATGGTTTTCACTTCACAGGTGTGCCCTGTCAGGTTTAATAAGTGGGATTTCTTGCCTTATAAATGGGGTTGGGACCATCAGTTGTGTTGTGCAGAAGTATATATAGTATTTATAGAATTAAATATTTTATAGAATTAAATATAATTCCACATGTGCTAATTCATAGTTTTGATGCCTTCAGTGTGAATCTACAATTTTCATAGTCGTGAAAATGAAGAAAACGTTTTGAATGAGAAGGTGTGTCCAAACTTTTGGTCTGTACTGTATATATATATAGTTTCTTATGCTGAAAGTTCCACTTATTTAATCAAAAACACAGAAAAAAGTAATATTATGAAAAATTATTCCAGTTCAAAATAACACTTCTTTTATTTTAATGTACTTTCAAATACAATTCATTTCTGCGATGCAAAGCTGAATTTTCATCAGCCATTAATCCAGTCTTCACACACATGATCCTTCTGAAATCATTCTAATATTATGATTTATTACTTTTATTATCAATGTTGGAAAATACTTTTTTGGAACCTGTGATACTTTTTTCAGGATTCTTTGATGAATAAAAAGTTAAAAAGAACAGCATTTACTCATAATAGAAAAGTTTTCTAACAATATAAGTCTTTAATATCACTTTTTATTAATTTAACACACCCTTGCTGAATTAAAGTATTAATTTCTTTTAAACAGAGTAAGAAAGAAAAAAAATACTGACCCCAAACTTTGAACGAGGTGTCAATTGTTACAAAAGTTTTCTATTTTAAATAAATGCTGTTCCTTTTAACATTTTATTTATCAATAAAATCCAGAAAAAAGTATCACAGGTTCCAAATATTAAGCAAAAAATGTTTCCAACAATGATAATAAATCAGTATATTAGAATGATTTCTGAACGATCATGTGGCACTGAAGACTGGAATAATGATGCTGAAAATTCAGCTTTGCATCACAGAAATATATTTTATTTTAAAGTATATTAAAATAGAAACCACTCTTTTAAATTGCAATAACATTTCACAATATTACATTATTTTTTCTGTATTTTTAATGAAATAAACACAGCCTTAATGAGCAGAAAAGTTTCTTTAAAAAGCATAAAAAATGTTTCCAACACTGATAATAAATCAGTATATTAGGATGATTTCTGACGGATCATGTGACACTGAATACTGGAGTAATGGAAGCTGAAAATGCAGCTTTGCATCACAGAAATAAATTACATTTTAAACTATATTCAAATAGAAAACCACTATTTTAAATTGCAATAACATTTCATAATATTACATTATTTTAAATGCAATAAACGCAGCCTTAATGAACAGAAAAGTCGCCTTTAACAAGCATTAAAAAATCATACTGATCACAAACTTTTGAGTAGCAGTGTATATATTAAAAAAAAAAAAAAAAAAATGCACATCTTACAATTTTTTATTCACACCCAGAATTTGTATATGACATCCTAACAGTTACATTCAAATATTTACATGGGAATTCCGTTATTGACTCAACAAATTAATGTGGGGTGGATCATTGGCAGATAAGATAAGGGAGTGTCTGGAAAAACCTGTTGAAATGTCGTATTATTATTAATGCTTCTTTGGTTTTACACTCAAGTAATATAATCTCAAAGTAGTGTTTTATTCCTGAATGATTAAGAGCCTTTGAATGAAACGGCTGAGTTCAGTGAATGAATCATAAAGACAGTTGCTGAATTTGTAAACACATGCTAGCATCATTTATTAATCTACTTAATCTTACTTGTGTATTTCAGTTGTGTGTCAATAAAATCTTGGTAAAGGTACATCTAACACACTGTAGTTTAACTACTGTAAATTAGAAGTAGACTGTAGTGTGTTGTTTGAGCTGATGCACGAGTGTGTGTGTGTGTGTGTGTGTGTGTGTGTGTGTGTGTGTGTGTGTGTGTGTGTGTGTGTGTGTGTGTGTGTACCTGGTATTCATCACGTTGTGGGGACCAAATGTCCCCACAAGGATAGGAATACCAGTAGATTTTGACCTTGTGGGGACATTTCTCAGGTCCCCATGAGGAAACAGGCTTATAAATCATGCACAATGAGTTTTTTTGAGGAAGTAAAAGTATGCACAATCTCCTGTGAGGGCTAGGTTTAGGTGTAGGGTAGGTGTAGGGCGATAGAAAGTATGGTTTGTACAGTATAAAAACCATTACGCCTATGGAATGTCCCCATAAAACATGTAAACCCAACATGTGTGTGTGTGTGTGTGTGTGTGTGTGTGTCTATCCTTGACAAGACATTGGCAGTGTTTACAAAAGGGCCTTGTGCTCATCTGCTGCGAGCACTCGGGGCTTTTGCCCCCTGGCCAGAAAACCAACAACTGCGATGGTAATGAAGGTGGCAATACCTCCAGATCTCAGTCAAACAGCATCGAAACCTCAGCAGCACTCAAAAAGACGAAAGCCACACAGCACACATTTCTTACTCTGAAGGACAGTACTGTCAGGAAAACGTCTTTGCAATAATTTGATATTTCTTTGCCAGTACGTGTATCCTGTCTGGATCACACAAAGACAGGAACAGCAAACAACAGTGGTCTACAGAGCCATTAATGCTTCGGATGAAGGATCGATGCCGAGTCAAAAGAGAAAACTCAGACTACACATCATTTAAAATCAATAGAAGATTGGTTACAGAGGAAAGGAGAACAAGAAAGAAAGCGCACGGTGAAATTCCATCAAGAAATTACCTTAAACTCTTCTGACGAGAAATAGCTACAGAAATAACTCGGAGGCAACTTAAAATTAATACGGGACCTGCTTAGCTGTAAAAAAGTACATATATGTGACCCTGAACCACAAAACCAGTCTTAAGTCGCAATAGCCAAAAATACATTGCATATGTCAAATTATTTCTTTTATGCCAAAAAAATCATTAGGTTATTAAGTAAAGATCATGTTCCAAGAAGATATTTTGTAAGTTTCCCACCATAAATATATTAAAACTTAATTTTTGATTAGTAAGAACTTCACATTGATTTTCTCAATGTTTTGATTTTTTTTGCACCCTCAGATTCCAGATTTTCAAATTGTTGTATCTTGGCCAAATATTGTCCTGTTCGAACAAACCATACATTAGTGAAAACCGTATTTATTCAGCTTTTAGGTGTAAACATCTAAAAAAAAAAAGACTTTGGCTTTGTCGGCCAGGGTCAAATATGTAATTTTGCATATAATTGTACAACCATTTTCAAATGCAATGTATATGGAAATGGTTTGGTCGCATTTTACTCACATTACTACCTAAAGATTTCCACATTTACAGTAGAACAATTTTGATTCATAAACATTAGGAATTTGCATGAGAATGCATATTTTCCACAAAAAAGTATGAAATTATTAGTGAATGAGATCAAATGTCTGTCTTCATGGTGTAATACTCTGACTTTTTACCATTGTTCGGCAGAATTTCTGGCGAAATCCAGTTATTTTAATCAAAGTTCTATGCATAGATTTAGCTCATGTTTAAATTGGTCAAAGTTGCTTGGTTTAAAATTGACTTTGAAATTGAACTGCTACACAATTTGTCAATTGACAATGTAACTTTTTTGCTCACGAAATGTTGCTAATGTGACTTACAACCATGTTATATAGAAACCACACGATCAATTCCTGAAGGACAAAATCAAGGATGCAAGTCCTGTTTGACATTGGCTTCAATGTCCATAAAGGTTGTTGCATCCTCTAATATGAACACAACAATAAAAGCATTAAAGTAGACATGATTGATGATGACAAAGTTCACTGCATTTTTGTACTACTGTAAGTTCATTCATTATTTAGCAACAGAAAATATGAAATTATCAATGAATCATAATATAGTCTGACTCTGAAACAACTTTCCATTCTGACTAATATCACCAAGGTCACATTTGCCATTGCTTTGCTAAATGCAATGGGAGAAATCCATTTATTTGAATAGGAATCCATATAGGTTTTGAGTTCCATGAGCAGATACCACTTCAAGTGTTTAAGTAGAGTGAGCAAGTTGACAAACAGAAAAAAGATTGGCTTAAATGTGACTTCTGTGTGAACATCACTTCATTATTTACCCTTTCCTGCTCTCTAAATTTGTCTGAAGTTTTGCAAATTTGATTTAACAGACAACCATCTGTTATGCTGAGACCACTTTTCACTATCCATTCAATACCTGACGGATCCTAGTAAAAAATAAATATTAAAATGTATTTAAAATACATTTATTTCATGCTAAGTATACTACAAATACATTTACATATTATGTATTTCATAAAAAATACCCTGCAATTGAACTTTTAGTATACTAAACTGGTATATTTAAAGCCTGCTGAATTAAAACAACTAATGTTGTACTTAATGCACTTTAATTGTGCAGAAGTAGTGTTGAAATTCAACTAAATATATACTTAGGTATATTTAATTGTGCTAAATTGGAACTATTGCAAGTATACTTTAGGTTCACTTTAAATATTTTGCATTAGAGACTGATATTATTTAAAGATCATTCAATTTCCATCAATAGTGACAAAAAACATAGGCACAATTAGTACTCCAAAAAAAGTTTAATAACAATTTTTACATCAGTCTCGAGCGAGATAAAACTCAATTCTACTTTTACTTTTTATTTTCATTCAGAAATGCCTCACATTATAGAACTAAAACTGGTGCAAATTATGACTTTGACTTTAACATCTATAAAGGTTATTGCATCCTATAATGAATCATCCATAAGAACACAGGCGTTAAAGGCAGACCTAATTGATGATGACGAAGTTCAATGTGTTTTTGTGCTGCATTCATTCTTTAATTAGGAACAGAAAAAACATTGTCGCCAAGTGAACCTGGTGGCAAAAACAAGGCAGCCATAACAACAATTCCCCCAGAGTGGAGCTAAACACACACTCGAGCACAAACAACTTCCAATCACTCCTGAGACCGAGCATTAGACTGATTTTATTTAATTCAGACATACTAACCGCTCTACGCGATGCAGATCTAACCATAAAAACAACCTGGTAGGTAAAAGAAACAGAAACGAGGCATTGTGTGAACATGCACAGGTAAAGATCTATTCGCCTATTTAGTGCGTTTGACTCAGCAAGTTGCTTGTGGTAGAGGGTAATTTGGGAATATTTGCCTTGGGGCAAAAAAAAAGTAGAAGAAGAGAAAAGTCTCTCTGTGACTGGGATGGTAGAAAACTCTTGGAGCCGCTCCAGATTTCTGACCTTGGCTGGCTGTAAGCTTTTAAAAACAGCCTTGCACGGAGAAAGCATGTCCAACAGGAGCGAAAGGCCACGAAGGGACACTGGGGGGGGGGAAGGTTGATGTGAGAAACAAGCACCGGGGGCGGTGGGGGCACTCCAGCTACGGCGCTAGTACCGCTGGAACTGCTTTGAAGGTGCCAAGCGATCTGGGAACCAGTAAATTAGTCCCAAATAGCTGTTAACGGCACAGTTCCATTAAACAGGATTTAGGGGGATTAGCTAATAGCAGCCTTAGATGAGTGGTCGGGAGGAGGAGGGCGGCAAAGAGTGGTTGGCGAGGGAATAAAAAATGAAGCGCTCATGTCCT
>NC_133376.1:7786225-7836526 GCF_049309525.1 Garra rufa
ATATTATATATATATATATATATATATATATATACACACAGTACAGACCAAAAGTTTGGACACACCTTGGACACACCTTTGAACCAAAGTTTTCTTTATTTTCATGACTATGAAAATTGTAGATTCACACTGAAGGCATCAAAACTATGAATTAACACATGTGGAATTATATACATAACAAAAAAGTGTGAAACAACTGAAAATATGTCATATTCTTCAAAGTAGCCACCTTTTGCTATGATTGCTGCACTCTTGGCATTCTCTTGATGAGCTTCAAGAGGTAGTCACCTGAAATGGTTTTCACTTCACAGGTGTGCCCTGTCAGGTTTAATAAGTGGGATTTCTTGCCTTATAAATGGGGTTGGGACCATCAGTTGTGTTGTGCAGAAGTATATATAGTATTTATAGAATTAAATATTTTATAGAATTAAATATAATTCCACATGTGCTAATTCATAGTTTTGATGCCTTCAGTGTGAATCTACAATTTTCATAGTCGTGAAAATGAAGAAAACGTTTTGAATGAGAAGGTGTGTCCAAACTTTTGGTCTGTACTGTATATATATATAGTTTCTTATGCTGAAAGTTCCACTTATTTAATCAAAAACACAGAAAAAAGTAATATTATGAAAAATTATTCCAGTTCAAAATAACACTTCTTTTATTTTAATGTACTTTCAAATACAATTCATTTCTGCGATGCAAAGCTGAATTTTCATCAGCCATTAATCCAGTCTTCACACACATGATCCTTCTGAAATCATTCTAATATTATGATTTATTACTTTTATTATCAATGTTGGAAAATACTTTTTTGGAACCTGTGATACTTTTTTCAGGATTCTTTGATGAATAAAAAGTTAAAAAGAACAGCATTTACTCATAATAGAAAAGTTTTCTAACAATATAAGTCTTTAATATCACTTTTTATTAATTTAACACACCCTTGCTGAATTAAAGTATTAATTTCTTTTAAACAGAGTAAGAAAGAAAAAAAATACTGACCCCAAACTTTGAACGAGGTGTCAATTGTTACAAAAGTTTTCTATTTTAAATAAATGCTGTTCCTTTTAACATTTTATTTATCAATAAAATCCAGAAAAAAGTATCACAGGTTCCAAATATTAAGCAAAAAATGTTTCCAACAATGATAATAAATCAGTATATTAGAATGATTTCTGAACGATCATGTGGCACTGAAGACTGGAAAAATGATGCTGAAAATTCAGCTTTGCATCACAGAAATATATTTTATTTTAAAGTATATTAAAATAGAAACCACTCTTTTAAATTGCAATAACATTTCACAATATTACATTATTTGTTCTGTATTTTTAATGAAATAAACACAGCCTTAATGAGCAGAAAAGTTTCTTTAAAAAGCATAAAAAATGTTTCCAACACTGATAATAAATCAGTATATTAGGATGATTTCTGACGGATCATGTGACACTGAATACTGGAGTAATGGAAGCTGAAAATGCAGCTTTGCATCACAGAAATAAATTATATTTTAAACTATATTCAAATAGAAAACCACTATTTTAAATTGCAATAACATTTCATAATATTACATTATTTTAAATGCAATAAACGCAGCCTTAATGAACAGAAAAGTCGCCTTTAACAAGCATTAAAAAATCATACTGATCACAAACTTTTGAGTAGCAGTGTATATATTAAAAAAAAAAAAAAAAAATGCACATCTTACAATTTTTTATTCACACCCAGAATTTGTATATGACATCCTAACAGTTACATTCAAATATTTACATGGGAATTCCGTTATTGACTCAACAAATTAATGTGGGGTGGATCATTGGCAGATAAGATAAGGGAGTGTCTGGAAAAACCTGTTGAAATGTCGTATTATTATTAATGCTTCTTTGGTTTTACACTCAAGTAATATAATCTCAAAGTAGTGTTTTATTCCTGAATGATTAAGAGCCTTTGAATGAAACGGCTGAGTTCAGTGAATGAATCATAAAGACAGTTGCTGAATTTGTAAACACATGCTAGCATCATTTATTAATCTACTTAATCTTACTTGTGTATTTCAGTTGTGTGTCAATAAAATCTTGGTAAAGGTACATCTAACACACTGTAGTTTAACTACTGTAAATTAGAAGTAGACTGTAGTGTGTTGTTTGAGCTGATGCACGAGTGTGTGTGTGTGTGTGTGTGTGTGTGTGTGTGTGTGTGTGTGTGTGTGTGTGTGTGTGTGTGTGTGTGTGTGTGTGTGTGTGTACCTGGTATTCATCACGTTGTGGGGACCAAATGTCCCCACAAGGATAGGAATACCAGTAGATTTTGACCTTGTGGGGACATTTCTCAGGTCCCCATGAGGAAACAGGCTTATAAATCATGCACAATGAGTTTTTTTGAGGAAGTAAAAGTATGCACAATCTCCTGTGAGGGCTAGGTTTAGGTGTAGGGTAGGTGTAGGGCGATAGAAAGTATGGTTTGTACAGTATAAAAACCATTACGCCTATGGAATGTCCCCATAAAACATGTAAACCCAACATGTGTGTGTGTGTGTGTGTGTGTGTCTATCCTTGACAAGACATTGGCAGTGTTTACAAAAGGGCCTTGTGCTCATCTGCTGCGAGCACTCGGGGCTTTTGCCCCCTGGCCAGAAAACCAACAACTGCGATGGTAATGAAGGTGGCAATACCTCCAGATCTCAGTCAAACAGCATCGAAACCTCAGCAGCACTCAAAAAGACGAAAGCCACACAGCACACATTTCTTACTCTGAAGGACAGTACTGTCAGGAAAACGTCTTTGCAATAATTTGATATTTCTTTGCCAGTACGTGTATCCTGTCTGGATCACACAAAGACAGGAACAGCAAACAACAGTGGTCTACAGAGCCATTAATGCTTCGGATGAAGGATCGATGCCGAGTCAAAAGAGAAAACTCAGACTACACATCATTTAAAATCAATAGAAGATTGGTTACAGAGGAAAGGAGAACAAGAAAGAAAGCGCACGGTGAAATTCCATCAAGAAATTACCTTAAACTCTTCTGACGAGAAATAGCTACAGAAATAACTCGGAGGCAACTTAAAATTAATACGGGACCTGCTTAGCTGTAAAAAAGTACATATATGTGACCCTGAACCACAAAACCAGTCTTAAGTCGCAATAGCCAAAAATACATTGCATATTTCAAATTATTTCTTTTATGCCAAAAAAATCATTAGGTTATTAAGTAAAGATCATGTTCCAAGAAGATATTTTGTAAGTTTCCCACCATAAATATATTAAAACTTAATTTTTGATTAGTAAGAACTTCACATTGATTTTCTCAATGTTTTGATTTTTTTTGCACCCTCAGATTCCAGATTTTCAAATTGTTGTATCTTGGCCAAATATTGTCCTGTTCGAACAAACCATACATTAGTGAAAACCGTATTTATTCAGCTTTTAGGTGTAAACATCTAAAAAAAAAAAGACTTTGGCTTTGTCGGCCAGGGTCAAATATGTAATTTTGCATATAATTGTACAACCATTTTCAAATGCAATGTATATGGAAATGGTTTGGTCGCATTTTACTCACATTACTACCTAAAGATTTCCACATTTACAGTAGAACAATTTTGATTCATAAACATTAGGAATTTGCATGAGAATGCATATTTTCCACAAAAAAGTATGAAATTATTAGTGAATGAGATCAAATGTCTGTCTTCATGGTGTAATACTCTGACTTTTTACCATTGTTCGGCAGAATTTCTGGCGAAATCCAGTTATTTTAATCAAAGTTCTATGCATAGATTTAGCTCATGTTTAAATTGGTCAAAGTTGCTTGGTTTAAAATTGACTTTGAAATTGAACTGCTACACAATTTGTCAATTGACAATGTAACTTTTTTGCTCACGAAATGTTGCTAATGTGACTTACAACCATGTTATATAGAAACCACACGATCAATTCCTGAAGGACAAAATCAAGGATGCAAGTCCTGTTTGACATTGGCTTCAATGTCCATAAAGGTTGTTGCATCCTCTAATATGAACACAACAATAAAAGCATTAAAGTAGACATGATTGATGATGACAAAGTTCACTGCATTTTTGTACTACTGTAAGTTCATTCATTATTTAGCAACAGAAAATATGAAATTATCAATGAATCATAATATAGTCTGACTCTGAAACAACTTTCCATTCTGACTAATATCACCAAGGTCACATTTGCCATTGCTTTGCTAAATTTAATGGGCGAAATCCATTTATTTGAATAGGAATCCATATAGGTTTTGAGTTCCATGAGCAGATACCACTTCAAGTGTTTAAGTAGATTGAGCAAATTCAGTGTGTTGACAAACAGAAAAATGATTGGCTTAAAAGTGACTTCTGTGTGAACTTTCATACATCACTTCATTATTTACCCTTTCCTGCTCTCTAAATTTGTCTGAAGTTTTGCAAATTTGATTTAACAGACAACCATCTGTTATGCTGAGACCACTTTTCATTATCCATTCAATATCTGATGGATCCTAGTAAAAAAATAAATATTAAAATGTATTTAAAATACATTTATTTCATGCTAAGTATACTACAAATACATTTACATATTATGTATTTCATAAAAAATACCCTGCAATTGTACTTTTAGTATACTAAACTGGTATATATAAAGCCTGCTGAATTAAAACAACTAATGTTGTACTTAATGCACTTTAATTGTGCAGAAGTAGTGTTGAAATTCAACTAAATATATACTTAGGTATATTTAATTGTGCTAAATTGGAACTATTGCAAGTATACTTTAGGTTCACTTTAAATATTTTGCATTAGAGACTGATATTATTTAAAGATCATTCAATTTCCATCAATAGTGACAAAAAACATAGGCACAATTAGTACTCCAAAAAAAGTTTAATAACAATTTTTACATCAGTCTCGAGCGAGATAAAACTCAATTCTACTTTTACTTTTTATTTTCATTCAGAAATGCCTCACATTATAGAACTAAAACTGGTGCAAATTATGACTTTGACTTTAACATCTATAAAGGTTATTGCATCCTATAATGAATCATCCATAAGAACACAGGCGTTAAAGGCAGACCTAATTGATGATGACGAAGTTCAATGTGTTTTTGTGCTGCATTCATTCTTTAATTAGGAACAGAAAAAACATTGTCGCCAAGTGAACCTGGTGGCAAAAACAAGGCAGCCATAACAACAATTCCCCCAGAGTGGAGCTAAACACACACTCGAGCACAAACAACTTCCAATCACTCCTGAGACCGAGCATTAGACTGATTTTATTTAATTCAGACATACTAACCGCTCTACGCGATGCAGATCTAACCATAAAAACAACCTGGTAGGTAAAAGAAACAGAAACGAGGCATTGTGTGAACATGCACAGGTAAAGATCTATTCGCCTATTTAGTGCGTTTGACTCAGCAAGTTGCTTGTGGTAGAGGGTAATTTGGGAATATTTGCCTTGGGGCAAAAAAAAAGTAGAAGAAGAGAAAAGTCTCTCTGTGACTGGGATGGTAGAAAACTCTTGGAGCCGCTCCAGATTTCTGACCTTGGCTGGCTGTAAGCTTTTAAAAACAGCCTTGCACGGAGAAAGCATGTCCAACAGGAGCGAAAGGCCACGAAGGGACACTGGGGGGGGAAGGTTGATGTGAGAAACAAGCACCGGGGGCGGTGGGGGCACTCCAGCTACGGCGCTAGTACCGCTGGAACTGCTTTGAAGGTGCCAAGCGATCTGGGAACCAGTAAATTAGTCCCAAATAGCTGTTAACGGCACAGTTCCATTAAACAGGATTTAGGGGGATTAGCTAATAGCAGCCTTAGATGAGTGGTCGGGAGGAGGAGGGCGGCAAAGAGTGGTTGGCGAGGGAATAAAAAATGAAGCGCTCATGTCCTAGCTCTCACCAAGAGGAAGGTTCGTATTGACTTACGAGATGTAGAAGGCCATGTGGTCGTTAAATATTTAGCGCAATTACAATTACCGATTTGGAGATTGACAGCTAGAGGTTGAAATTGTTAGTGCAGTCCAAATTTAAAGGGGAGGGGGGGGGGGGGGGGTCAAATGCTGTTTGATGCATGTTAAGTTATTTACACTGTTAAAGAGTTGGATTCTCATGTTAAACATGGCCAAAATCATTTTAGATGTATAATAGAGTATTTGTGTGCCGAATGCACACTTCCAGGTTTCTTGCAAGTTTTGGTAAGTTTTTTTTGATCATGGCACTTTATGACGTCCTGAAGGGTGGAACTCCTTGTATGGGCATTTCTCTTGGAAGAGCGTCTGCGCACACATTGACCAGAGCGAGAGCAAGAGTGTGCCCATCAACGTGCTTCATTCGGCTGCATGGGACTTACTCGGGAAGAATGTCTCTAAAGAAGTGTGGTTTTGGTTGTAAGGTACAGACAACCTTGCTCAGCTTCCCTATGAACCCAGCGTTACGTGAACAGTAGATGCAGTTTGTTTTTCCGGGGGTAGAAACTGAGTTTTGCAAGTGTGTTTGTTGACAAGTGTTTTATAAACAAGGCCCAGTTCGACGCTGGATTTGCTTATTGTTTAATATTGAAAGATGGAGCAGTCTATAAAAGATCCCAGTCATGATTGAGAACTGCATCAAATGTCTGTTTTGATGGCAATCAGCATGCGAGTTCTCGTCAATCTTTAGCTCCACCCAGGAGCTTGGCTGTTTTCGGAGAGAATTGTAAAGCTGTATCTTTCTTTTGTTAATATGTTAAAACTAAAGACTTTTTGGAGATATGAAGGATACAGTACTATTCCATAGGTACTCATTAACATAAGATTGGGTGAAACTGTGTGTGTTATGCCCCCTTTAAAAGACTTGACACTCATGTGGGTTGCCAGATTGAGGACACACAACAGGAATGAGCGCAATAGACCAATTGTAGGTTTGTAAACACTTGAGATGCACGCACATCACTGTTGCAGAAAACCCGGGAGAGATAGCCTTTACGGCTAGAGAATTACATGGATACGGTACAAAATAGTTCGATTTAAAAATGATTATAGATGATATTGATTAGATGTCCTTTTTAAAATGTGCTCTACTTTTTACAAGAGCTTGTCACCCAGTCAGCAATAAGCACTATTATTCAACGAAACTGACGTTAGATAGTGGGATAGTTTCACAGATCCCAAACAGGGATGACAATGATTTGGTGGCAGAAAACTCACTATTTTTGAGTTAAATCAAGTTATAAAGTCTGAATTAGAAGATATAAACTTTTACTATTAAATAGTAATAGGTTTAAATTTCATGCTGTAACTGTAGGACTAATACAATATGTCCTCTATTAACAGCCTATGTGAATAGTATGTAGACCTATTGTTTAAATCAAATTTATGCTTTAAAAGTAAAGTAATCATTGCAGTTTTCATCCATAGTCTGTCCGTTAAACATCTGCGTTTAGGATCAAATGGCGTCTTTGATGACAGCATTCTATAAAAACGGTTTGCATTCCGATTTTGACATCAAAAATATATATATTTTTTTCTCTTATTCCATGGATTTTACCCGTTTACCTCCACTTGTTACCAGTGTTTTTCCACAACCACTATGCGAACACAGCTACAAGTGACTTAACTGTGACGTCTACTCTAAATTTTGACAATAGACGTTGATGAACCTTAGACTGTAAGCTAAAGAGTTGATTTATCCCCATTTTAATTCGATTTTTAGATCCATGACTGCAATATGCTCTTTTTTTCACCACCTGGCAACCCAGTGTGTTGAAATGCTACTGGGTAAACTGGTAATGGGTGGAATCACATAGACGAAAATAAAAACAGACATTCCGACATGTAACGCACATTTCAAAGTAAAATAATGGCTGTAGCATTGTTTTCGGAAATTCATGTTTGTTAACTTAAAAGCATGTTTCCTAAATATCTGCAAAAATGGCATTTTTAGGCTTTATTGCAGGCAAAAAAAAATACATACACCACCTTTAAAGGGTTAGTTCACCAAAAAAATTAAAAGAAAATCAGCCCATTATTTACTTACCCTCCAGGCATCCTAGGTGTATTTGACTTCTTTCAGAAGAATCTAATCAGAGTTATATTAAAAATTATCCTGCATTTCCAAGCTTTATAATGGCATGGGCAGTTGTTTCTCTTCATCAGTTCAAAACGAGTCCAATGAAGCGCATCCATCCATAATAAAAAGTGCCTCACATGGCTCCGGGGGGTGAATAAAGGCTTGGCGTGTCGATGCATTTTTGTAAGACAAATATTCATATGCCAAGAGGAGTTTTCCTTTGCTAAAGTAAGGAAACTTGCTTCCTTTGTGCAACCAGTTGCCGCAAGCTAGATTAAAGTTATTATTACATTTTAAATATGGATATTTTTCTCACCAAAATGCATTGGCTCGTAAGCCGTGTAAGACACTTTTTTTTATTAAGGACGGATGCACTTTATTAGACTTGTTTCAGACTGATTAAGATAAGAACCTGCCCATGCAATTCTAAAGCTTGGAAATTTAATACAACTCCGATTGGATTCGTCTGAAAAAAGGAAGTCATATTCACCTAGGATGCCTGGAGGATGAGTAAATAATGGGCTAATTTTCATTTTTGGGTGAACTAACCCTTTAACTTTCACATTTTGAGGACGTGCTCATATTTATGTAGCGCTTTTCTTGTTAATCTTTCAGAAGCTGCAGCGTCTTCGGCAGCAAGATGCTCTCACAGAGCTCCTGTCTGGATCCTTCATTGTGCTCTGCTTCAGCAGGCGCTTTGAGCTCCAAATCCCTCTCACATTTGACAGGACACAGTGTGGCTCGCTGAATGGAGTCAGGTTCAAAGCACGCGCATCATTCAGGAGAGTGATGCAACCGCACAGCTGCAGCGAGGAATGCTAGGACAGCACATTCCTGTGGGCCAGGAACAATTACATTCTCTATGCAAACTCACTCAGAAATGGTTTGAGCCTCCATTTATCAAGTGTGCATTTTTTTCAGTAGAGTGTTTCAGTGCAGTGCCTCCAAAATGTAGAATAAATGTGGCTTAATTAAATATGTATGAATTTTATTGAATTTAATAAGACATCAAATCAAATGACATATGCAGATCTAATGCCAAATCTTTTATTTTCAGAACATATTTATCTTTTCTGAAACTTTTTTCTTTTTGCCAAAGGCTATTAACAGTTTTTATTATTTATTTATTTTTTTATTGTGTGTTCCAACTTACAATAAAATTCTCATTATATTCTATTTAGGATCAAATATTTTTGTACATTTTCTCCTACGATGCACACATTCAATTACCAAATGATGTTATTGTTAAAATATTAAAATAGGTATATTTTTTTTCTTAATTAAAATGCAGAAAGAAAAAAAAAAAAAATATATATATATATATATATATATATATATATTTATTTATTTATTTTATTTATTTATTTATTTTTTTTGCTTAATGATAATTGAATATAAAGGTTTTTATTTCATTAATGGAAAGTTCAGAAGAAGAGCATTTATCTGAAACAGAAATCTTTTGCAACATTATAAATCTTTATCATCACTTTTGATCAATTTAAAGCATCCTTGCTAAATAAAAATATTAATTTTTATATTTAAAAATAATATATATATATATATATATATATATATATATATATATATATATATATATATACTTGCTAGACTCCAAGCTACTGGTATATAATGTTACTTTTTATTTCAGATAAATGCTGATCTTTGGATCTTTCTATTCAAAGAATCCTGAAAAAAAAAAAAATACTCAGCAGTTTTAAATATTGATAATAATGATAAAAAAATGTTTCTTGAACAGCAAATCAGCATATTAGAATTATTTCTGAAGCATCATTCAAAAAATTCAAAAAAGAAAATTCATCTTTGAAATCACAGGAATAACATTTTAAAAAATATTGAAATAGAAAACAGTTCTTTTAAGTAGTCCAAACATTTAAAAATGTTACAGTTTTGCTGAACTTTAGATCAAATAAATGCAGGCTTGGGGAGCAGAAGACTTCTTTAAAAAAAACATTAAAAATCTTACTGTTCAAAAACTGTAATATAGTGTATATTACAATTATTAAGTTTTTTTTTTTTTTTTAATTCTTATTCATATAGACATGAGAACACTTTTTATAGTGCATTCTGGGAATTTCTAGGGAATGAACATTTCAGTGCACTGGACAGCTCTAGAAATTCTAGAAACACTCCTTGCTTGTCCAGTGCACTAGTGAACTGAGACAATAGGGGAATTCAGTAAGAATGAATTGTGCCCATTGACTGTGCTGTTAATTTGCATGTGCTGTCTGTGTTGTTTTTGTGCCCGATTCACTAAAGGAATTACACAAATCAGGTAACGCCGCATACGCGCCCACAAAATTAGTGCCGAATGCAATTTTCACGGCACAATTCCCTATCTCACAGTGCTAGACTATGGAGGATGCGGCAGAACACACAATCCAACACACTCGGTCTGTACAACACCACTGCGATCACCCGAATCAGCTCTTATAATGCTGAAATGTGCACGCTACACCTCACGTCTAGATATACACTTTTCTCCATCATTTGATCATTATTTGATGAATAACTGCTACGATCAATAGAAAATTTAAACAAGCATCTCTTTTCAATGGAAGTCATTTTACCCCCTGCTTTCCTAATAATGCGACGTTAATTGCACCAAGCAAATAGCACTGTGTTTTGTGAATACACCAATAATAAGCATAATTTACACAAAAAGGAGGCATGTTTGTGCTGACAAGAGTTACAATGACTCCTGGTGGGTTCTCAAGGCTCAATTGTGAGGTTTTTGCACTGCAGTGCTGCAGAAAATGGTCTTGGTTTGATTTAAGTGTTGTTCTCTATAGCAATACGTACAGCAATTTGTACAATTATTATTATTTTTTTTTTAAATAAGGCTGCATTTATATAATCAAAAATACAATACAAATACAAATGGCAATATTGTAAAATGTTATTACAATATATATACAAAGCTGAATTTTCAGCATCATTACTCTAGTTTTCAGTGTCACATTATCTTTCAGAATTATTCTAATATGCTGATTTTCTGCACAAGAAAGATTTATTGTTATTGAAGCCTAAAGTTTAAAACTTTAAATCACAAACTGACAAGAAATTAGATTTTAAACATGTCTTAATAACCTTATTTATTTATATTTTATAATGCAAATGGTAATGTTGTAAAATGTTACTACCATTTAAAAAGTAATTTATTCCTGTGATGCAAAGCTGAATTTTCAGCATCAATACAAGAGTCTTATGTGTCACATGATCTTTCAAAAATTATTCTTTCAAAAACATAAAAAAATAGTAATTATTTCAAATTTATGGCCAATAGTATATATACAGTTGAGGTAAAACATTTACATACATCTTAAAACATAACATAAAAGACATTTAGAAATAGTCCACAAGAAAAAAAAATAATAGTTGAATTTATAAAAATGGCCCTCTTCAAAAGTTTTTATTTTATTTTATTTTATTTTTTTAGTTTATGAGTCCCTTGTTTGACAAACAGTTAAACCGCCCACTGTTTTTCAGAAAAATGTTCAGGTCCCACAAATTCTTTGTTTTTTCAGCATTTTTGTGTATTTGAACCCTTTCCGACAATGACTGTATGGTTTTGAGATCCATCTTTTCACACTGAGGACAACTGAGGGACTCATATGCATCTATTATAGAAGGTTCAAACGCTCACTGATGCTTCAGAAGGAAACGCATTAAGAGTCGGGGGTGAAAACTTTTGGAATTTGAAGATCAAAGTAAATTTAACTTATTTTGTCTTCTGGGAAACATGAAAGTATCTTCTGTAGCTTCTGAAAGGCAGTACTAAATGAAAAAAAGGCAAAATAAGAAAAATATACATATCTTCATTATGTTCAAAAGTTTTCACCCCTGGCTCTTAATGCATCGTTTTTCCTTCTGGAACATCAGTGAGTGTTTGAACCCTCTGTAATAGTTGCATATGAGTCCCTCAGTTTTCCTCAGTGTGAAAAGATGGATCTCAAAATCATACAGTAATTGTTAGAAAAAGTTCAAATTAACAAAAATACTGAAAAAACAAAACAAAGAATTTGTGGGACCTGAAGATTTTTCTGAAGAACAGCAGGCAGTTTAACTGTTTAGGACAAACAAGGGACTCATGAACAACTATCACTAAACGAAAACGCGGCTGTGGATCATTCAAGAAACATTCATTTTGTATGATCCCTCATATTTTGGTAAAATTATTAACATTTAGCAGATTCTGTAAGGTGTATTTAAACTGTAAACTGACAAGAAATTAGATTTAAATGTGTCCTAATTGTCAAAAAACCTTTTGGCGCCACTGTAGTTTCTTGGACAAACAGTAAAAAGATTACATAATAAGGAAATTGGATTTATGAGTGACGGCTTTATGAAGTTTTTTGTTCTTTTTTTTCTTGAGTGACCGTAGACTCACACGTTCACCTTGTAGCCAATCTTCGTCCTTACTTAGAGAGTTTTTCATTATCACAAACACCTTGCGCTTGCTCACTGGGGATTTAGTCTCGGCACCGCATAAAGCTGCTTTGGGACCATTTTCCTTATTACAAACGCTATATAAATAAAGCGAAAGAAGCAACAAATGTACCCTTCACCTGATGTCACCCTGTAAGTATTTCAGAGACCAATGAATCTCACATTAAAACTCGGAGCAAAAATCTCCGCTCGCAGCTTCGGCTCGCAACGTCAGCGGCGACCCAGTTTTAGCTTTATATATGTGAGGCGAAGTTGTTTTTTAGCGTAGAGCTCTGATGTTGAGGCAACTAATTTCAGAGGCTAAGAGGAAGAGGTCTGGACCAGATGAAGATAAATGGCATGTGTAGAGCTGATTAGAGAAAGAGAGAGCGAGAGAATGCAGATATGAAGTTAAGGAGAAAGAAAAAAGAAAATAAACGCACAACCAAAAGAAGGGGGAGAGTGCGTGCCTTGTCTTAGGAGAACTGTAATTAGCCCTCAAAAAAAGAGAAAGCAGCACTACATCTTTCTCCTGCTGCTCTGTGGGAAGCAACAGACAAATTCCAGGCCCTTCTTCTACAAAAAGGCATTCCTCGCTTCAAAGCTTCAGTTTACAGACACGCCATCATGTTTGAACACCATTTATGAGGGAATTAGCTCTTCTAGTAAACTAAACTCGGATGTTGCCGATGGTAAATCGAGCTCATAAATCATTTTACATATCTGCATCAACTATCACAGATCCTCTGACAGAACTAAAATATACAAGCTGACATTTGCTTTATTTCACAGTACGTCGACGATTCAACTCGAACAAGCTAAAATAATACTCATTCGCAGGTTTCGCGGGGAAAATATCACAGCCGCTTACCTGCCGATCTGTCACATAAACCAGTCTTCGAGCCACGCTCAAGCGAAAACTTGCTATTGCAAGACAGAAAATCCCTGTCCTGGATCAAAACCAAAGCCGTAAAATGTTGTCATAACCTGTCACAACTCATCACGTCATAACTGTTTACATGACAGTATTGCGGAAATGACACAGATGGAACAATTATGGCATGAGTAAGCGGTGAGTGATGGTAAGATCAACCTCATCCAGGCTTTCCAGTCGTAATGACGCTCTGGGGTGAAAGGCAGTTCTTCACCTACTGACTGAACGCGGAGGCACAGGGGGAAATTGATCCTGCTCTCTGGCCCCTGAGGACCTCGGGACGGCTGTAATGACAGTGCTTCACTCTCTCTGAGATGGTCTGTCTCGGCCCTTGCTAACAGCTGGCTAAGGAAACAGATAAGCTACCTGAGGCTGGAAGGGCAACCTTGATGCTTATTGACGCAATAGAAGTGATGTTCTTTGAATGGTGACATGTATGTGCAGTGCAGGTGTTTAAATCTGCTACTGTTCAATGGTTTTGAAAGTCAACAATGTAGCAAGTCAGCCCCGGGCCCATATGCAAAAAAAATTGTACGGGCCCCCCAATCGTTATGAGCTCTAACCCGGTTAACTTGTTGATTACATAATGTTACGTGAGTATTCACAAGCTGTTTCATTTTTGCTTTTTCAAGTCCATTCATTATTTGCAGCACGCAAGTCTCAGCCTATAAATTCTGTCAATATTATGATAAAATACCAACAATAAATGTGTTTTTACGCTCTTTAATTTGTAGTGAGATAACTATATTTGCCTAAAATCAAGCGGCATGTGAATCAATGATTTTTAATGCTTGCGGTATGAAATAAACTATATATTTGAAATCTGCATGTTAAAAAAAATAATAAACACGATGTCTCATGAAATTGATCAGAGTTAAAAAAAAAATCAATAAAAAATCCTGAAAGTCATAGCAATAGTAACATAACATTTAGCCTACCTCATAAAACCCAATAAGCCTAGAACTTTGTCAACATTGTTTATTTTCCTCATAAAACAGCCAGTTAACTGAGTTGAAGTTTTTATTGCTGTTTTTCATGTTAAATATGAAGACAGGTTGGATCCCATTGCCAGAGTAGGTGGAATTTTGACATTAACTTTACCCAATATAACTTGATTTTATTACCTGAATTATTTCGTTTTAAAGTAGTAATTTAAAGCATTCTATAGATATCTATGTCTGTGAGGCAAATATTCGCTGAGTTTCGGATCATTTTTGTGAAGTGTTCCTTCTCAAGACAGAGACGGCAGAAAGCGCATGTTTGTTTTATTTAGCTATTTTACAAAAGCACAACGTTTTGTTGATATTTTGAGTGCAAATAAAAGTAGACCTTTTGCAGTTCCGAATAATGTATTACTCTTACTTTTATGAGCAAAATGATGGCGTATTTTAGGTTTCCACTGTTATTAAGAACAAAATGCAAGTGATCGCGCTGGCGCTTCCATGTCCTGCAAAACGTCTAACAGCGCACATTTATCTAGGTTAAATGTTTAAATTTATATTGTGAAATGCATCAAGTGTTTTATGTATATAAATTTTATTTTAGGCAAGTCGTGTTGATTTGAGAAGACTAAATTGATCAAACATGCTTAATTCTATGCCGCTGGCCACTTGGTCGTTACTCTAAAAAACAAAAGCTTGAATTTAAAAAAACATAAAATGTTCCAAACATATTTCTAAATTAACTTAATAAAGAAACGAAACAAAATCTAGCCACTTTGCCAAATCCAAAACTAAACTATTTTAATGGCAGCAACACAGGCTCTGTTCGAATAAGTTGTTGGACAAGGGCAGGGCTTGGGCCTGAGCGTCTCGGGCCAGGGCTGGGCCCATGCAGGACTCTATTCATTCCCTCGTTTCAAATAAAAGTTCCCCCTTGGCTCTGCGGGCCCCCAATCTGCCCGGGCCCATATGCACCTGCATACCCTGCATACCCAGATGCTATGCCCCTGACCCTGTTTACTTCTTTGACACATTTCGGGTCCTCAATTCATCTGTGTACGATATTTCTGTTTGTGTTCATATTCCAGCAAAGTGTTATAACTCTCATATACAACTTTCCATTTCAACTAATGCCACTCAGGCCCTAGTCTCACATAGCCAGACTTTCAGACTGACAGTAAAAGGTCTGGAAACCTTGGCTGCTTCGAATGGCCAAGTCCCGCCCAAGAGGCCATATGACTGACAGGTAAAGCAACCAATCATGTTTCGTTTTGTGTCACGTCACAGTTTAAACACAACGGCCGCCTTCTTTTGTGAGGTGGTTTGGCATCACAGCATCTTTGTTTCCAGGCGGAATGTTAAAGAACATGACAAACGTCTCCTGGACATCCTGTATAATTCAACCAAACCACTGACGACTTCATAACTCCTGAAGTGTTTTTACTTTTGTGTGCCGTATGCATCAGACATACACATCAAACGTTCAGCCAACTACTCATGAAGGGCCCAGCATGAAGGGAAATCACCGTTAGCCGATAGCCAAACAGCTATTTAAGCACTGTAATTTAGATGTGGCCTTTCTTGTTAACTGCTGCAATGCTGTTGTTATGTTCATGTAATAAAGGTTATGGCAATACTAGGATATAAAGATACATTTGACAAGGTAGATTTAACATTTGGGTATGCTGAGATGCTCTTGAGGGTGAATTTGACCTTTCACCTCCATGGAACTGTTTTGGTTCACAACAGGCACAAGTTTAAATAAATACGGCCTGATTGCCTGGAAAAAATGTTCACCCTTTTCCTAAATAACAGCAAATTCGCATTTAGTCTGGGCTACATTTGGGGTATATAATGCCAATTTTTCACAATACAAGTACCAATGGATTCTCTTTCTTTCTTTCTTTCTTTCTTTCTTTCTTTCTTTCTTTCTTTCTTTCTTTCTTTCTTTTGGTAAATGTACCCAATATTTAATTATTAAATAAAAAAATGACTAAAAACACAAAACAAGTTAAATATATTTTTATTTAAAAAAAAAAAAAAATAGAGTCTAAAAATTGTAAAATAATATTATATATTTTAATAATATTATTTTAATTTCACAGTCATTTTGTCTTTTTTTTTTTAGGTCTGATTGTCCTAAATAATGCCTTGTTATTGATCGAATATCTCCCTGTGAAACCCTAAATGGACTGATGCATTTCATATTTAATTTTATATTTATTTATTTTAGTGTTAACATATTTTATTTATCTTTTTAACTGTATATGTATGTGAATATACCTATGTATGAATGTACATAAGTAAGTGTGTACATGTAGGGCACTATGAAATCAATTTATTTGTTTCCCCCAAATTCTGTTTTATTTTTACCAAATTCTCTGGTTTCCATTTATTTTCTGGATTCTATTCTAATGGTTTAATTAAATCTTAACATTTTAAAAATGTATTTATAATTATTTTATTTATTTATTTATTTCAGAAATACTGTATTGTGTATTTACATTTTCCTGGTAAATAAAGTCTGATTTTTTTTTTTTTCAGGTAAATATTCCTAAAAATAATAATAATAATAATTAACTAATATATTTCTGTCACAGTTTCTTCAAGTTAAACCAAACTTTTATGTTGACAGGGTTTCTGTGAAGACCTTTAAGTTCCTGTTTGGATATGATGTGATGATATTTGTTCTCAAATGCTTAAGAAGTGACTCTCAGAGCAGTTCTAGAGATTGTTTATGCATTTAAGTACTCATATTTTGAGGCGAAAGAGGCTGACAACACCGCAAGCTTCATGTATGTATGTACTATACAAAACCGCGTGTCTGTGCCATTCATTCACAAAGAGACACTAAGAAGATGCAGGACTCATATTTAAAAATTTGTCTTTTTGTATAGGACCCTATACATGTTATTTATCGTTCATTGTAAATTAACTGTTAACATGGATGTAATCCTGTAGAATAGTTGGTGAAGGGTCGAGGACATATTTTTTTTTTTATTTGCTTTTTCCAGTTCTGAATATATCTGGACTATTTACATCCTAACTTTAATCCTAAAAGTAATATTTTACTGAAGCATCTGAAGGAAAAAAAAAGTTGCATAACCCTGATCGTAAGCATTCCTTCAAACCAATTCCAGCTGAACCCGAGGGGGCCAGCAGTAAATACTGGACGTAAAGAGAGCAACTCAGCATCCTTTAGCTGGAGCGATGCCCTGCGTCAGATGATGAGTCTGTGTGTGTGCTCTGATTGGGCCTTTTGGCAAAACCATTACCTTGTACGGCTCACCAAACAGATTAAATCCGGTAGAGAACAAGTCTTCATCCTGCTGCACTTCCTGTGTCCTTCGCTCCCACTCCTTCTTCTTCAGCGCCGAGCGGTCCTGCTCGTAATGACTGCGGGGAAACGAGAGAGAAAGAACGATAGAGAGTAAGAGCGTGATTCGAGTTGGCATGCGAGAAATCGACGGCAAAAAACCCTGCCTGTAAGAGATTCAAGGGAAGCCCTTATCTGTCTAATAGGCCCGAGCTGACACTAAGCAGATGAGGAGAGCGTGGCAGAGGAGATAAAGTAACTGGATTGGTGCACAGATGCTTTGCAGGAACAGACAGGAGACTGCCAGGAAGAGGCAGCTCTGTTTGAAATGCTGTAAGAAGGGCTGGAGCCTCGGGGAGCGTTTATTTAGATTTGAAGGACCTCATATGGCAATCAGTGTGGGGGATTGTTACAGGAAATTCAAGCTTGTTTTAAACAAAGGCAGATGTCATACTGCGGTAGTTGACAATCCCAAATTCGGCGTGTGGAGTAAACGATTTCACAAATGAAAAACCAAGCATCGCCCTCTGAGGGACTCCGTCAGCTTCCTATTTTTCTTTACATTCATTAAAATGACGACTTGATCTGAACGGCTCCTCAAATGCCTCTCCCAGGCCTCTTCCGAGATATTTAACGTTCCATAAACGACTTACCATTTAACAAACTTCAGCTATTAGCGAGGAAACAAACACGCAGGGTGCTAAGCTGAGCGAGTGCGAGGCTAGCTGTGTCTGGCTGGCCCTGAGGCCGGTGTTATAGGCTGACGGTGGCTGATTAGGACCCGTAGACTCGGTTCTACCATTATCATAATGCAGAATGGCCTCAGGTTAACGCAGACCTCCCTCAGGAACAGACACACACCACAGCCGCTAGCTGTAGCATTAGCATCGGTCCCTGAGGAGGAACGACGGTGTGATAGAAATAGTGGAATTTTCATTTGGCTGCCTTATTATGTACATATATGAGGATGTCTCAGTGCTAGTCTGGTCACTTATTCTTTTGTTCACTCAGTTGTTTACTCACTGAAGGATATATGATATATGCTTCAAAAGATATGATGTCCCTAAAACAAATTAGCATGCTAACAACAGTTTTGCACTATTACATTTAGGGTGAGGGATCTGAAAGATTAGACGTTTGATTCTCTCATAGAATAGAGGAATGTAAAAACATGAAATCAGAAACACATCTGTGTATCTCACAGTGTCATTTGTTTATCTCACAATGTGACTTTTTATCTCACAATTGCAATTTTGAATCTTGCTATTGCTATTATATTGCCTCTTGCTCGAGCTAAAATTAAACACCTTAACTAAACTGGTTCAATTTGTGCAAAATAAATAAATAAATAGGTTCCAAGTTTGCTGTGATTGTTTATAGGGTTGCAAAATGTGACTATATGTCATTACGACTTTAATAATAATAATAATAATAATAATAACAATAATAATAATAATAAATATATCTGAAAAAAGACATTACATATTATTTAGCAAAGATGTGCCCACCTAAATGAACGATTAAAACGAATTGAATTGCAGTGTTTTTTTGTTGTTTTTTGTTTTCAGATTGAGCGAAATTTGATTGATTTGAACGATTTGATTGACAGCAGTGGTTCTAGAAGCAAAGTTGTCCGGAATGAGGAGTTCTATCGTATGGTATGAATATCGTGCATATGTGCGAATAATGTATCGTTTACGGCCTTAAAAAATGCAATATTGCCCCAAGTGGCCGATATATTTCACATTTCTCTCAGACCTTTGGGGCAGTGAGTCGAACAGGCCCATTGAGTTTCATTATGATTGGCCTCCATTAGCATTGTCTAACAGGTGTTCAAACTTTGTCTGCCAATGGCAGCCATTTTGTTGAGATATGCAAAACTTCTTGTAGACACTTGTGACACTTTGGGCCAAGACCATGAACATCGATTTTCATGCTGATAGGACAAATAGTTGCGTAGGTATAGCGATTTTTATGTTTTGTTCCCTCTTATAGCGCCACCAAGTGGCCAAATTCCACGATTTTTCTCCTGTGACCTCAAATTGAGCTCTTACATAAGTATTCTGAGTTTGGTGGAGATATTTCATTCCTTTCAGGAGTTATAAGCATTTTACTAAAAGTGGCTCCCTTTAGCGACGGTGGGTTTTTCTTTGATAATTATTGATATTCACTCTGCAGAGAATATTTCTGCACTGGTTTAGTTCCGATCGAGCCAAAAGGTTTGCTAATGTAAAAAACAGTTTCTACAGAAAAATACAGTACTTTGGTATCGGCCACAAAAATATCAAAAGCAAAATGACAAAGTATTTCATAATAATTAATTATGCGCATTAACAATAATTGTAGTATCTATGGTTTGATCATCATGGTTGTCACTGGATGGGTTAAATTTGCTATTCTAACTTATGACTTTTCCCTTCAATTTTACAATTTAAAAACAACCATTACTTTGACTTTCCGCTGATAGAATCATCGCTTTCATCTAATGTCGACATTGCTAAAACCCAAGATACCTCAAACACATATTTCATCAACCCCTGCTAATAGGACACTTTCCCAGAGCAACACAGAGTCATCCAGCTCATGGGGGTGATGGATAGCACTGCGAGCCAGAGAGCTGGAATCAGGCTGTCTTCAATCGGCCTTTGCCGTCCTCCGAAGCGCACCTCGGAGTCCCGCGGCTTCAGCCACGGCGTTTAATCCATCACCAAATTATTCCAGAAGGCGGGAGATGAAACGGTGCGAGAAAAACGAGGCCTGGTCTGGGGGTGACAGGTGCTTCTTCTGAGGGGTCGAGGAAGAAATAAGTGACAAAGAAAAGTGGGAATAAATACAGCGACGAGAGATTGACGGTGCTTCCCAGGCCTTAATGACAGCAAGATGTCAGTTATCTTTATGTCAGTGCGCTGGGCACACCTGACATAGCCACCTGACAGGACGATAAATCAAATTTACAGCTGTCAGTGGCAGAGCCTTCCAGGCACTTGGGTCCCCTGACACTGCACTACCCTCCAAATGCAGAGCACTGCGCTGGGCAGTGAGAGGGTGCTATACACGATTAAGAAACTAAAGGAAGAACGCTGAGGTGCAAATAACCCCTAGTTATGATTGCAGCAGTGTGAGACAGCTTAACAGTGTGAAGACAATGGGCTTTACAGGCATATAGAGCGTGAACTCTCCTCATATTGGGAAAAAATATATATATTATACACTTGTAAGGTCAAGGTATTCATAATGCCTCAAAAAGAAATTATAAAATGTATTTTCAGGGCTGTCAAAATGTAATGTCTGTATTTATGTTATTAATTAAATGGAAATACAAATAAACACTGTGTTTTTACATTTACATTCTCCAAATAAGTTACGGATATTATAACTTTTCTACTATAATTATTTTATGTATCAAACATAATATTTTTTTCTTGAAGAAGGGTTTTCATGCATAAAAGTATATCTAGAGACAATAATTCAAAAGATTCAGCAAAGAATTATTCTCCTCTCAAAAGGGAACCAGTCCCTAGAGAGGCACAGACAGGAGTTTCTGGACCTTTATCATCTCATCATATATGATACTCCTAGCGACAAGTTCTCCTAGTTCTAGCGACTTTGTTGGAGTACTGTAAGTGGAGTGGGTACTCCACCACAATGGTTTCCCATACACCATCTGCAAGAGTGAGGAGGAATATAGCTTCAGCCACTACCACCAGCCCAGCACCAGCGATGCCTGAGCACAGCACACACAATAAGCCCGAGCCTGCCGTGATACAAGAACTAAAGCCAAAGCCACAGATGGTGCTGGTGGAGTATGACGGGACATGTAAAGCCCTACCCCTCTGTACAGTGGCAGTAGAAGAAGTAGTAATTGATCGGGAGAGTAAATGCTGGTTCCGCCAGTTCCACCCAACCCTGTATCTCCACTGGTTCTGCCCAGCCCTGAATCTCCTGTTTCTCCGCTGTTTCTGCCCAGCCCTGAATCTCCTGTGTCTCCACTGGTTACACCCAGTACCAAGCCTGTGTCATCATTGATGTTCCCACTACCTCTCCCACCTCCTCATCCATACTTTGCCAGATATTCAGCCCCATCTCTGCTTTTTCCCTTCAGTTCCTCTGCTCTTCCTCTATCATCACTCTCCTGTGTGGAGTTGCCTCGGATCTTCCAGTCTCGACCTCCACCCTAGAATGAGGATCCCCTGGCTCCACCTCAGGCTTCTGAGCCTTTGACTCCACCTTGCCCTTCCGACCCTTCAGCTCCTTCTTGGCTCTACACTCTCTGGCCTGCCGAGCCCCTGTCTCCACCTCGGAACTGAGATCTTGTGGCACCCTGGGTCTTCGTCTCTGCCTGGAGCTCCACCTCTTTTGGATCTCAGTCTGTCGTCTCTCTGGTTGGGCTTCACCATGGCTCCTCCCATTCTCTCGACTCTGTCATGGGTATATGTTCTGGCTCTTAGGATGGGAGTTCCACCCTGGTTTCTCCCTCCTTCTCCACCCTGGCTACTCCTGCCTCTGCTTCTACCTTGGCGTCATACACTTCATCTTTGCCCTGGCTTCTCCTGCTTCTGCTTCCACCTTGGTTTCTCCCACCTTCAACTCCACTATGGCGTCTCTTGCCTCTGCTTTCACCATGGCTTCTCCCGCTGCATCTCTGCCCTGGCTCCTCCTGCCTCTGCTTCTACCATGGCCTCTCTCGCTTCATCACTGCCCTGTCTCCTTCTGCCTCTGCTTCCACCCTGGCCTCTCCCTCTTTCATCTCCGCTCTGCCTCCTCCTGCTTCTGCTGTCAGCCTGGCTTCTCCCTCCACCTCTGTCCTGTCTCCTCCTGCCTCTGCTTCCACTCTGGCTTCTCTGGCGGTCATCTGCTCCTTTGCTCCTCCTATCATCTCCTCTGTTGTGTTTCTCTCAGTTAGCCTCCCCTTGGCCATGCCTCTTTTTTAGCTCCACATCTACCTCCTGAGCCCCCCTCTCCCTCCTCTGTTGGACTTATGTTCTACAGCATGAGGATGCACCTTTTTGAAGGCGAGGCTAATGTCAGGTGTATGTTCTGTTCTGTTTGGTTTTGTTCTAGTTTTTCATTTTTGACCAAGTTTCCTTTGTCTTTATTTTCCCGCCACTAGTTTGTCATTTCAGTTACTGGGTTAATATTGATTTGATTAGTGTCTACACTGGTTTGTTTCAGAATATTTAAGGCCTGTGTTTTCTTCTGCTCATTGTCAGTCCTCGCTGCACGTAACCCAGTTGTTCAGTTCCTGTGTTTAAATTTAAAACTATAATAGCAACTCAACAATACTAAAATTACACTGACCAGACTATCATAAAGACCTGAGGCAAACTCAGGTAAAAGCAAACTCTGACAATCTCTGAAAACACCCTAAAGTAAGACTTGATTTAATCTCCTCATTCGTAATGTTTGTTTTGCTTGATTTTTGTACAGTCAATAATTTTCTCTTCCCATGCATCAGAAGAGGCTCTACCCACCTTCCTTCCTCTGAGAAAACACCAGTGATGTATTCAGACTTTACATAAACACATTACCAAAATTTCTCTCGGCCATATATTCAGTCTTATCCGCATGCTGACAACATGCCGTATGTTAAACAGCGGCGGCCAGGCAGTTTATTACGCTCATGTTGTTGGTGGCATGATTATGTTCTGGAATATGTGGCATTGGCAGTTTTCTCCTTCCATTCTTTCGTACTCCACCTCTCCTCTGCCTCTTCCCAACACCGCAGACGAAGGGGGGAAAATGAACAGCGATATCCATGGAAAAGCGAATGAATTTAATCTTAGCTGAGCTTTGCTGCATTTGAAAGATAACCAAATAGAGCGCCTGCATCTCTCTCTCCCTCCTCTCGCCCCTCTTCCCCTCAGCAGCCCCCGGTGAAAGCCTCCCATAGAGAAATAATGTAATAAACAGCCAACGAGTGCCACTGTTATTAGAACGAAGCAGCCGCCACAACAGTGGGCCTGATTTCTGATTTAAGCGGCAATTATTAATTTGAAGCACAGGCTAATTAAAACTACAGCTAAGCGTTTAGCCTCTTGTTACAATTATTTTGGAGGATTGTAATTATTTGGAGCTGCTTATCTCACACATTAAGGCAGTGACAGAAGAGGTGGAGATCTCCACTCATTTATTTCCTGATATATCAGCGCTCGGACGAGATTGATGCGAGAAAGATAGCAGGCGTTCAGCAGGAGGAAGCTGGGGGTCGTCTGGTGGGACAGTCTAGCCTGAGGGAAAACCAAGCTCTGTCCGGAACACTCGTTTTTTCACTTTTTCTTTTTTCCTCTGCCTTTTTTTTGACGGTTAACTATCACAGAGCTTCTGTGAATATGCTTTCCTTGACATATGTTTGACTAAAGATAGCACACAGTATATAAACCAAAATGACAATTTTGACAAAACTATACTGTGATTCTTTTCTTTCTCAAAAAAATAAAAAACTCATATTAATCTATCAGCAAGTACACAATTGTTTATTTTTTCTGATATATTTAAATAAATAAATAAATAAATAAACAAACCCAACTCCAATCTTTTGAATGGTGCTGTTGTTTTCTTTTTCTGGAATCAGAACAGTAAATAGCAACAGTAACAGCAAACATATCCACCCTCAGAAACACCGGAGAGACCAATTCAAAAACGGCCCAAATTTAGCATTCCTTCAGTCAATCCCCCCTCAAGCTGCACAGCGAGCACAAATGACCACCCGGGCCAGAGCTTCAGGATGGGGAGGCAGCGGAGGCAGCTGCTTGTAGGAGAGTAAAGGACTCTCTCAGATTAATGAGCAGCGCTGACAGTAATTGCTAGGTGCCAGGTTATCACCCTGACCACTGACACCACTTCCCCTCAGGACTCTTTCCATTTCCTCAAGGAGGCCATTGTTTGCACTCACATTAGCAGTGGCTCAGCAGGATAGCAAAGACGCTGGCCGCACAATGGAGACTAAAACACACTTCACCTCTTCCAGTCCACCGCTGTCACTAACTTTTGATGCCGTTCTTCCTTCAGGGCAGAGCTGGTCAGTAATAGATTTGATTCTCAATGTATAAAGGCACTAAACACATTCCATGCAATCCACAGACACACAGGAACTAGTTAGATGCGATTTATCCAGAAATGTGCAAATCTAATTTAAATTTAAATGGCATGTATAATAATCATAATAATAATAATAACAATGATAAAAATAATTATAATTATAATTATTATATTATAAATACTTATAAATTATTATATTATATTATTATTATATTGCACACAAAATATTATTATATTAAATTAATATTATATTATATTAATTATATTTTTAATGATCATTTATTTATATATTTATTATATATTTGTTTATGTTATTTATATATTATATATAATTAATATTATACTATTACTACTACTATATTAACATTTCGATACAAAAATAAAAATACTACCAATTAAATATTATATACTATTACATTGCATTATATTATATTATATTATATTATATTATTCAATAATAATATTTATATATTTATGGTATATTTATTATTATTATCATTATTATTACTATTATTATTATTATTATTATTATTATTATTATTATTATGTAATTATACTAACAATACTACTACTAATAATAATAATAATAAATTGATGTTTTACTTTTGATGTTTTTGCAAGTCTCATTATTTTTGTAACTATTGCCATCATTCTTTTTTTTTTACTATTTATATATTTATGGTATAATTACTATTATATTTTATTATATTATAGTATTATTACAATATTATTACTATTTTGTGTGTATAGTAGTATAGACATTATTATTATTATTATTATTATTATTATTATTATTATTATTATTATTATTATTATTATTATATTAACTGATGTTTTACTTTTGGTGTTTTTGCAAGTCTCACTATTCTTGTAATTCTTGTCATTATTATTAAAATTGTAAGATTATTTATTATTTAAATATGTTTTAAATTATAGTAGCAAATCACCAGTTTATTATTTTCATATAATACATATATAATAATTTATTTATTAGTTCCAGTTTTTAAAATGTTTTTCAACAGACTATTTAGCACCGTCTTAAGTTTTAAAACACATGAACACCATTAAATATATCCATCAAAATATAATGTGGTTACATAAAACATCTTGCTTCAGACTCCCTCCAGTAAATGATGAAAGAATCTAAATGTCTCAGTGATCTATAATAAATATAATTTCATTATTATTTTTTTTTAAATTGCCTCACTTGTTTAATTGCCTTTGTCATACAGCCTTGTGCTGTTTCTAATTCCCTCCATCTTTTTTTTTTTTTTTCTGGGCGCTTTCAACTCGCCATACAAGGGATCTGTGATTAACTGCATCAACCAATTAGAAAGCATGTCTGGAGTCTGAAATGTCATGTCATGAATATTGCAGGAGGAGCTCCGGCACATTTCCAGAATCTGACCCAATTTAGCAAACAGACGTCCGCGTGCACTGGAACATCAGAGCGGTGTCCACAAACACCAGCAGCGCTGTCAGTCGCCGCCGCGATTTACACCAGAGACAAACAGCCAGCCCCTGCGCCACCAAGGCCGCCAAACAAATGTCAATTTTCCATGTCATCAAACTGTAAAAACTGATCCGAGCGCAGTAATAGTCAGAGACGCTGAGCGCATTCAGCAGACTGCATAATCGAGAGAGGAAATTATGGCAGCTGCACGTCGATTATCCCTTAATGGGCACCGACTTCAAATTAATGTCTTCTTCATGTTCCATATTTCACATTCATATTGAGAGGAATTTACCACAATTACGGTGTAATTGCAGTTCTGCGGCTGAAGTTAACAGCGTACAGGGTGCGTTTAAGGACCTAAATCTAATCTTAGTCTATTCCGAGTCGCTCTCGAGTCGAAACCTGAATGCTGAGATCGGCCTTCCGCACGGTTTCGTGACAAATGCATTAGGGAGTTGAATGCAACAAGATAATACATAAACAAACAAATACAAAAGTAACAGATCGTAAAAGGCTATCAGATCTCTCCTTCACGAAACTTGCGTATTATCTCAGGCTTTGAAGCTCAGCTGTCAGACGGAACATGGTTTTGTGATGGTTTTTAACCCCTGGCCTGTAATTATGCACAGGCAGCTCTCGGCTGCAGTGGAGAACAGAAGGAGAGATGGAGAGGCTGATGAAGTGGAAGGAGGAAGAGGTCGACGGGGCCGCGAAGAGCTACATATGAGGCATGTCCGTCTGTGACGTCTGGCTGATAACCTAAACTCAACATCCCAGTTCAACCCAGAAGAGATTTGAGCTGTTCTCACAAACCCATTAAGGAAATGTCAGAGTCTTATTTCACAAAAGATATAAACAAACATGTAATGCTTATGGAAAAGTACACCTAGTTTTAGAAACTATATACAGTGGAGAAAATGAGGTGATATATATACACACACACACTGATAAATAATAAATGAATAATTGTGTTTTTAAATAACATTCATTCATTCGCTTACTTGAAGTATTGTATATTGTTCTCTTGAATTGATGACAATTTATTATCTGTTTTACAGTATTTTTTACAAAAAGCTGCAATATTGAAAGTTAAAACTGACAATTAAATTACATTTAATAATAATTATAATAATAAAGTTACAATTATAGAATTATATTAGTACTTCAATTCGTTTTTTAATAGCGCCTAGTTTTAGGAACTGTATATAGAAGAGAAAAGAAGGTGATACACGCACTTACTTAAAGTACTGTATATTGTTCTTTTGAATTCACGACAATTTATTATTTGTATTTGAGTACTTTTTACAGTAATGAGATTGATTAGACTTACAAAAAGCTCAAAAGTGAAACATTTCATATTATTAATTTAGGAAATAATTGGAAAATCACGATTTGATTCAATTTCCAATTCAATTGGATTCAATATCAATTATTTTGGAAATATATCAGGTACAGTACATAACAAATTTTATTCAAGAAAAAAAAAAAAAAAAACTCTCAACTAATTCTGTAAAATATACCCTATACATTTGATTAATTTGGTACTACTTTCGGTACACAAATACTTTTAGTTTCCAGAATAATAAAGTTACAATTACATAATTATGTTTCTACTCTAATTTGTTTTTGTTTTTTAATTGTAAACTTTTAAACACCGTCATAAAAATGTACAGATTTATTCAAACATAAATGAAACATTGTAGAACAGTAAAACATTATAATGACTATGTTATATGGTGAATATATTTAACAAAAATAACTGTCTAGGGTTCATTTTTCGAGCTGACTAACAAGTTAATGGTCACTGAATATATATATATATATATATATATATATATATATATATATATATATATTTTTTTTTTTTTTTTTTTCTGAGGTAAATGTGACATTATATTGTTTACTAGTTGTTATACTGATGTCTTTCCAGAGTTGAAACACTGATTGAGTGATTACATTAGATTTTCAGTAAGTTCAGATGTTCATTCATGTTTATTTCGCACCAAAATTGGTATTAAAACAGAGGAGACATGCGCTTTGCTGTAATAAAATGGACATCATTTGAAATCTGAGACTTTGTATCATATCAAAAGTAACAAAGCACAAAGCTTATTGCGATTTATTGGATGAGAGATGCGCTACGATGTTCAGTTCAATAACTATTGTTTCTATCGCTATCGTTTCATAAAAATGAGAGTCGATTAAAATTGAGAAATCAATATATATTATGACCTGCATTATTTTGCACACAACTTCATAAAGCAACAGCAGTTAGATTTCTGGTTGGCAGTTATCTGTTTCATTTGTTTTCTCAGGATAAACAACCCATAGCTCTTTTATGATTCTTTTTATACTGAAACAGCTGAAAGGGCTTACATAAACAACCTGTGAAAACTAGCTGGCTCAAACAACTGTAGGAATGGTAAGCATCAAAGATGAAAACATGAAAACAAACGGAGCAGATTTCAAAAATCTTTACGCTTAAATTTTCCATTCCTTTGAACTCGTTTCGGCATTCGTTAATCAGCGGCCGGTTCTAAACATTCCCCTCAGAGGCATGGTGTGTTTTTCACACACAAAAACAGCTAAACACCAAACAACAACTTCCAATCATCGACCGGCAGCCTGACGTCGCTTTCTGTCCGAAAGCTGTTAATTGCTGCATAATTTCAAAGCGAATCCACCTGAAGAGATCTCAGGGTCCACTAGCTTGTCTTTAATCATGCTCTGTTCAATTTTGCATGGCAATGAATTTGTCACTAATAGACTGCAAATTACATTGACTGCACTGGAGACGTAATTACTTTTAATGTTTTCAATGAGAGACGCTGCGCTTTAGCAAAAATAGTACTGCAGCTGTCAATGTGGGTGAGACCGCCAGGAAAGGTCTAGGTCATATTTCAGTCAAAGGAATATTTATATTTAAACTTTTTGTAAGAGATTCTTTGAGAGAAATCAGCAAGGATGTATTAAACTGACATTCAAACATATAATATTATTCAAGACTTGTCTTTCAAATAAATACTTTATTTATTTATTTAACATTGATAATAATAAGAAATGTTTTTGAAGAGCAAATCAGCATATTAGAATGATTTCTGAAGGATCATGTGACACTGAAGTCTAGAGTATTGATGCTGAAAATTCAGCTTTGCATCACAGAAATAAATTACATTTTAAAATATATTCAAATAGAAAATGGTTTGAAATTGTAATAATATTTCAGAATTGCACTGTTTTTACTGTATTTTTGACAGCTCTGCTTTTTATATGATTAATAGAGGTTGGCTTTTTTTAATAGCTGTTTTAAAAACTGACACCAATGCGATTTCTAAAATAATGACTAATAAAATGGCAATCATTTATACACAATGTAATATAATTTACATTACATAAATAAGATGCACTAAAAAGTCTAATTACATTGAAATTATTAATATTATCATTAAATTACTGTTTTACTTTTATATAATTTATATTATTTTACATATTAAATTTACCAGAATAAAACAGAACACAGAAAGCGGTTATTTTAAATTGCAATATTTTTTTTTCAATATATTACTGTTTTTACAGTGTTTTAATCAAATACACAAACTCTTTGTGAGCATAAGAGAATTATTTCAAAATCTTTTAAATAGTAATGTTTTTATTCACGTTATATATAATTTATACATAATATGCTATAATTTAATGATATATTACAATATGTAATGATTTAATGACAGTGAATAAGATGAACAATAACTAACTAACTAAATGTACTTTTAATATTTCAATTTAATATTATACAGTTAAGGTCAAAAGTTTACATCCCCTTTTCAGAATTTGCAAAATGTTAAGAATTTTAGCAAAGTAAGAGGGACCATACAAAATGCATGTGTTCAGCAGCAACTTTGCTTATTAAGAATGATTTCTAAAGGATAATGTGACACTGAAGACTGGAGTAATGATGCTGAAAATTCAGTTTGCATCACAGAAATAAATTACATTTTACAATATAATCAAATAGAAAATGTCCATTTGAAATTGTAATTATTAATGAACCACATACAGCATTTTTGAGCACCGTTAAAAGACATTATTATTTATTTAGTAGTGTATACTTATTCTCATTATTGTAAAAAAAAAAAAATAAAAAATAAATAAATATATATATATATATATATATATATATATATATATATATATATATATATATATATATATATATATATATACAGTCAAGCCTGAAATCATTCATACCCCTGGCAAATTCTGACTTAAAGTTACTTTTATTCAAACACAAAACAAAATTGAAACAAAAATTGAATTGTTTGGCCACAACAATGATGTAGCCTTCGTCTGGCATAAAAAAGTAAAAGCCTTCAACCCTAAGAACACCATCCCCACTGTCAAACATGGTGGTGGGAACCTAATGTTTTGGGGGAGTTTTTCAGCCAGCGGACCAGGGAACCTAATCACAGTAAACGGCACCATGAGAAAGGAGCAATACATCAAAATTCTCAACAACAACATCAGGCAGTCTGCAGAAAAAACTTGGCCTTGGGCACCAGTGGACATTTCAGCATGACAACGACCCAAAATACACAGCAAAAGTGGTTAAGAAATGGTTCGCAGACAAAAACATTAACGTTTTGCAGTGGCCCAGCCAGAGTCCTGACTTAAATCCAATTGAGAATCTGTGGAGGGAGCTAAAGATCAGGGTGATGGCAAGGAGACCCTCCGACCTGAAAGAGCTGGAGCTCATCGCTAAAGATGAATGGGCAAAAATACCAGTGGAGACATGCAAAAAGCTGCTCAGCAATTATAGGAAGCATTTGATTGCTGTAATAGCCAATAAAGGCTTTTCTATTGATTATTGAGAAGGGTATGAATAATTTCGGACATGCCACTTTTTTTTTCAAATGTAAATAAAAGCTGAGAAATATTTTTTTTCACAATGGTGCCTCTTGTACATCGTCTTATTATCTTTTGGGAGAAGCCTGCGTCATTTCCGGGCAAAAAAACCTTGCTGGTTGAATAAAAAGTATCTGTAAGTCAGACTTTGCCAGAGGTATGAATCATTTTGGACTTGACTATATATATATATATATATATATATATATATATATATATATATATATATATATATATAATTTAAAATAATGTGATTTTTGTCTTTTGCTTTTGAAGTGAAACCTGGACATTTTCTTTGATTCATCCATGTATAAGTGTTAAATACGGATGATTGTTCAGCAAGCTTGAGCCAAACTGCCTCAGTAAAGCTGATTGTAAAGCAGTCATGTGCTGTCAACTGATACAAAAGCTGTGGTCGTCCGTCCACCTGTGGGAGGCGTGACGCTCCACGCTCGTCTGCAACGTTCGACTAATTACACGTTAACCTGACATGGCTGGACACGAAATGTGACAGGAACAGAAGCTAGGTAATTAACTATTTCATCACCCCGGTTTTACGAATTTCCTATTTGTCAGAATAATTAGCGCAAGGCTCCATACCATCTTTCTTTCTTTCACGAAACGTCTATTTTCAGACTATTCCAGGAACTAATATATGTCATCTCTTGGCTTGGGTCCTGGTTTCTGTGTTACATATGTCACGTTCGAGCACAAAACGCAGCTCAAATGTTTTTCTGGCAGCTTGCTTAAGTTGAAATGTATGTTGTCTCTCTGGTGGGTGGAGGTTTTCACCTCCGTTATGCTGACACGGACGTTGGCGTCTCCACATGTAAATAAACACGTCTGTCAAAGCTGTTGAAAACAAATGTGGTTTTAGTCACGTCTAGACAACCACAATGACTTCATAAGCCATATTCTTCCACACGTGTCAAGTCGAGCTGGAGTTGCTCCGACGGAGGAAACATCTAATACTTTTTCTTCAGTTTGTGTCGTCCACTGCTGCTGAAAGTTTATCGCTTGACGAGAAAAACGTCTGAATGTCTGGACAGTTATGTAGAGCTAAAATCTTCCAGCTCAGATCATATGTATTTATCATGGTAATGATTGTTTTTACTAAGACTGTCAATCAATTAAAAATTAATCATCAAATTCATTATGTGCTAATTTATTCAGGGGCCAAGATTAAACACATACATTTTTTATTGCATTTTTAAATAAATAAACAAACTATGAAATTAATGCACAGTCCTAAATTATTGACAGCTCTGATTTTTATATATGGATAATAGAGGTTGAGCGTTTTATTAACTGACACTAATAAGATCGAAAAGTAATAATAAAATGGCAGCAATTTATAAACAATATAATATAATTTAATGACACAAATAAAGTGCAGCAAAAATCGTATTATTATGATTATTATTTGATATAAATAAGATGCATCTAAAATTTAATTATTATTACTATTATTATTATTTTAATTATATATATATATATATATATATATATATATATATATATATGCCAATATATTTATATATATAGTAATAAATAGGATGCACAATAAATAAATAAATAAATAAAAGACTACTTTTAATTTTTATTTCATATAATATCTACTAATTTATATACAAAATCACAATAAATAAATTTATTGTGAAAATTATTACATAATAAATAAATAAAGACTACATTTCATTTTTATTTGATAGAATATCTACTTCTTTAGATGTTAAATTCCCAAACAAATAAATAAAAAAGGCTTCTATTTTACAAATATCAGACACATATTTAGCATGATTCATATTTCTTTGTGGAAATTATTACATACATAAATAAATAAATAATAAAAAAGACTACATTTCATTTTTATTTCATAGAATATCTACTAATTTAGATATTAAATTGACAATAAATAAATAAATAAATAAAATGGCGACTATTTCACAAATATCAGACGCATATTCGGCATGATTCATATATTTGTATATTTATGTGTGGAAATTATTACATAATAAATAAAGACTACATTTAATATTTATTTCATAGAATATCTACTACTTTAGATAAAACATTCACAAAAAACAAACGAACAAACAAACAATAAATAAATTAATTAAAAGTCTATTATTTGACAAATATTAGATGCATATTCAACATGATATATATTTTTGTGTGGAAATTACTATATGCATAAATAAATAATAATAATAAAAATATTGTTTTTAATTTTAATTTCATAGAATATATACTACATTACATATTAAATTCACAACAAATAAATAAATAAATAAATAAAATGGCTACTATTTTAGAAATATCAGACACATATTCGGCATGCTTTATATATCTGTGTGGAAATTATTACATACATAAATAATAAAAAGATTACTTTTAATTTTATTTAATAAAATATCTACTTCTTTAGATATTATATTCACAAACAATAAATAAGTAATAAAAAAAATAGGCTATTATTTTACAAATATCAGACGCATACTCTAAAGACTAGTTTTAATTTTAATTTCATAGAATACATACTACTTTACATATTAAATTTAGAAATATCAGACGCATATTCGGTAGGATTCACATATCTGTGTGGAATTTAGTGGTCTTTTTTTTAGGCAGTTATAGCAGATGTATAAAGAAAAGACTAACTCTGAAGTCACATTTTTGTTTATGCATTTGTGTGTGGATAATAATAATAATAATAATAAAAAAAATCTAATCCAAAAGCTATAAATCAAAAGTTTCATTGGATTTGTATGTAAGACACAAAGAAAAGGAAAGTTCAATCTGGGTGTGCAGAGAGAAACGGAGCGAGAATGAAGAGCGAGTGTGTGCGTGCGAGTGTGTGTGTGTGTGTGTGTTTTTGTGACATATCAGGACACAAATGTGTGTAATAACATGGGTATGACATAGGTATTACAAGGAGAGGGTGACTTATGAGGACATTGCCCATGTCCCCACTTTTCAAAAGGCTTATAAATCATACAGAATACGTTTTTTTGAGAATGTAAAGATATGCACAGTCTCCTGTGAGGGCTAGGTTTAGGTGTAGGGAAGGTGTAGGGTGATAGCAAATATCGTTTGTACAGTATAAAAACCATTACGTCTATGGAATGTCCCCACAATTCACAAAAACAAACGTGTGTGTGTGTGTGTGTGTGAGAGAGAGAGAGAGAGAGAGAGAGAGAGAGAGAGCGAGAGAGAGAGAAAGAGAGAGGGACAGTAGTTGGTTCAGTGAGACGAGTGTCTTTGATCTCTGATTCCAGCGCACAGAGCACGGAAATGAAACCCCAGGCCCTTCCAGCCCCATTTCTGTTATGTGGGCAAAAATAAAGCATGCACCAATTTCAAATTAACTTCAAAAATAATGAACTTCTGGGACCCTTGCAATTCACACATGTGAAGTTCGTCCCTGATTGCTTTCAGTTGCAGGAATCATTACATTGCCTCAAATTTCATTTCATCACATTGTTGATTTAATTATTTGATGTAGACTAGACATGGTAAAAGAAGCATTTCAATTGCAAAAAAAGAGAAGCATTTGATGTCGGTCAGACATAGTTGAGGTGGAATTCAAATTAAAAATGCCATCAATTTACTAAAGTTTTCAAATAACAGCCACATACATAAGATTGCATCATTTTTTCTCTTAACATTTTACATGCAAATTGTCTGTAGCAATACCGTATTGCAATGAGAAGACGGTCTATGCTATCCGCTTAATTCTCTGAATCCCAACATTCCCGATCCTTTCAATTAGGGGTGGGTGATATGGCAAACAAATCATATCATGTTTTTCTTTTCTTTTTTTTTTCTTTTTTTCAGAAATATCACGATTCACGATTTTATCACGATTCTGTGTCATGTTGGTTTTACTATTTTACAAGTTGTCTGAGAAGTACAGCCAAATTAATTTCCCTATTTTAAAACCAAAACCTTACAAGGTAACAACATATAAAACAAAAAGAATGGGAGACATTTAGGCCAAAGTGGGCAAAGATAAAAAAAAATCTTTGTCATTATTTTAACGTTGTTATTAAAAAATAAGAACAAAAATAGGCTACGTGTTACAAATACACATAATATACAAATAAAACAAACAGTGCTTTAAAGGAACACTCCACTTTTTTTGGAAATAGGCTCATTCTCCAACTCCCCCCGAGTTAATAAGTTGAGTTTTACCGTTTTGAAATCCATTCAGCCGTTCTCCTGTTCTGGCGATATCACTTTTAGCATAGCTTAGCATAGATCATTGAATCCTATGAGACCAATAGCATCGCATTCAAAAATGACCAACGAGTTTCGATATTTGTCTTATTTAAAACTCTTCTGTAGTTCTATCGTGTACTAAGACCGGCGGAAAATGTAAAGATGTGATTTTCTAGGCCGATAAGATTAGGAACTACACTCCCATTCCGGTGTAATAGTCAAGGAAGTTTGCTGCTGTAATATGGACGCAGAAGGCGCAGTAATATCAGTGCCTGAAATTAGTTCCCAGCTAGGTAACTTCCAATGAGGAATGCTCACTGTGCATACAGTTGGTTACGTTGTGCTGCGATGTGCTGTGTGATATTACTGCGCCTGCTTCGGCCATATTACGGCAGCAAACTTCCTTGACTATTACACCGGAATGGGAGTGTTCCTTCAATGTTCAGGTACAGTAGGTGTATTTATCAGTAGCATTCGATAAATTGAATTAACAGATATAAAAATAAAACGCTATATACGCTGTATACATAAATTATACATTGACTCTTATTAAAGCAACTGCATTAAAGTTCTTCAGTCAAGAGCAGTGAGTAACTTTCCTTTGTGTTTTGTTTTATTAGCGTACCATCACCCAAAAATCACAATTCTGTCATCATTTACTGCCTCTGAAGTTATTTTTTAAAGCATGAAACATAAATCTTATTTTGAAGTAGATAATAAAGTGGAAAGAAAGTTTAAAAAGTTTAGAAAGTTTAAGAAGATTAAAAGTATAAAAACAGTTAAAGGTTTAAAAGCAAGTTGCTAGTATGTTTTAAGTTGTTTTAGCATGATTAACAAGTTACTAGCATGTTTCTAGCATGATTAACAAGTTGCTAGCATGATTAGCATGTTTCTAGCAAGACTGTCATGCTACTAGCATGTTGCTAGCATGATTAGCATGTCACTGGCATGTTGCTAGTACGATAAGCATGTTGTTAACATGTTTTAACATGAGTAACATGTTGTTAACGTGTTATTACCATGATTAGCCAGTTACTAGTATGACTAGCATGTCACTAGCATGTTGTCATCATGATTACCATTTACTAGCATGTTTCTAGTATGTTGCTAGCATGATTAGCCAGTTACTAACATATTTCTAGCATTTTTCTAGCATGACTAGCATATCACTAGCATGTTGCTAGCATGATTAGCAAGTTACTAGCATGTTGTTAACATGATTAGCAAGTTGCTAGCATGATTAGCAAGTTACTAGCATGTTGTTAACATGATTAGCAAGTTGCTAGCATGGTTAGCATGTCACAAGCATGTTTCTAACATGATTAGCAAGTTGCTAGTATGTTTCTAGCATGATTAACAAGTTGTTAACATGTTTCTAGCATGATTAGCATGTTGTTAACATGTTTTTAACATGATTAGCATGTTGCTAGCATGTTTCTAACATGATTAACAAGTTGCTAGTGTGTTTTAGCATGATTATCATGTTACTAACATGTTCCTAACATGTTTCTAGCATGATTCGCATGTTAATAGCATTGTTGCTAGCATGTGTCTAGCATGATTAGCAAGATGTTAGCATGTTTCTAGCATGACTAGCAAGTTGATAACATGTTTCTAACATGATTAGCATGTTACTAGCATGTTGTTAGCATGATAAGCATGTTGTTAACATGTTTTTAACATGATTACCATGTTGTTGGAATGTTATTACCATAATTAGCCAGTTACTAGCATGTTTCTAGCATGACTAGCATGTCACTAGCATGTTGTTAGCATGAGTACCATTTTACTAGCATGTTTCTAGCATGTTGCTAGCATGATTAGCCAGTTACTAGCATGTTTCTAGCATGACTAGCATATCGTTAGCATGATTAGCAAGTTACTAGCATGTTGCTAACATGATGCCACAAACATGTTTCTAGCATGATTAACAGGTTTCTAGCATGTTTCTAACATGATTAGCAAATTACTAGCATGTTTATAGCATGAGTAGCATGTTGCTAGCATGTTGTTAGCATGATTACCATTTTTCTAGCATGTTTCTAGCATGTTGCTAGCATGATTAGCCAGTTACTAGCATGTTTCTAGCATGAGTAGCATGTTTCTAGCATGACTAGCATATCACTAGCATGTTGCTAGCATGATTAGCAAGTTACTAGCATGTTGTTAACATGATGCCACAAGCATGTTTCTAGCATGATTAACATGTTGCTAGCATGTTTCTAACATGATTAACAAGTTGCTAGTATGTTTCCAGCATGATTAACATGTTGCTAGCTTGTTTTTAACATGTTGCTAGCATGACTAGCAAGTTGCTAGCATGTGTCTAGCATGATTAGCATGTTGCTAGTATGTTTCTAGCATGATTAGCAAGTTGTTAACATGTCTAGCATAATTAACAAGTTGTTAGCATGTGTCTAGCATGATTAGCAAGTTGCTATTATGTTTCTAGCATGATTAGCAAGTTGTTAACATGTCTAGCATAATTAACAAGTTGCTAGCATGTGTCTAGCATGATTAGCAAGTTGCTAGTGTTTCTAGCATGATTAGCAAGCTGTTAACATGTCTAGCATGATTAACACGTTGTTAGCATGTGTCTAACATGATTAGCAAGATGTTAGCATTTTTCTAGCATTACTAGCAAGTTGCTAGCATGTTTCTAGCATGTTTCTTGCATGACTAGCAAGTTGGTAGCACGTGTCTAGCATGATTAGCATGTTGCTAGTATGTTTATTGCATGATTAACAAGTTGCTAGCATGTGTCTAGCATGATTAGCAAGTTGCTAGCATGTGTCTAGCATGATTAGCAAGATGTTAACATGTTTCTAGCATTACTAGCAAGTTGCTAGCATGTTTCTAGCATTACTAGCAAGTTGCTAGCATGTGTCTAGCATGATTAGCATGTTGCTAGTATGTTTATTGCATGATTAACAAGTTGCTAGCATGTGTCTAGCATGATTAGCAAGTTGCTAGCATGTGTCTAGCATGATTAGCAAGATGCTAACATGTTTCTAGCATGACTAGCAAGTTGCTAGCATGTGTCTAGCATGATTAGCATGTTGCTAGTATGTTTCTAGCATGATTAACAAGTTGCTAGCATGTGTCTAGCATGATTAGCAAGTTGCTAGCATGTGTCTAGCATGATTAGTAAGTTGCTAACATGTTTCTAGCATAATTAGCAAGTTACTAGCATGGTTCTAGCATAGTTAGCATATTGTTAGCATGATTTAGATGGATAGATCTCAATTCCAGCAATAACTGAGTTCATTAAAACTGATTTAGTTTTTCTAAATGCACAAAGCAGTTCTGAGTAACTTTAACGCTTCTCCAACAGTTCCCATGGTAATGTGGCACCTGTGGGTTGCAGGCTAATCTGTGAATTCTGGGGTGTGAAAGTTTTATTCCTGTCTCCTCGCGCTCAGCCCATTCATATCAGAGTATGCATTAGTTTGTTAGTGCTAAATGAGGGTTTACAGGTATATATGAAATTAGCATCAGCAAACAAGAACACAAACTAGATAATACAAAGCCAAAGTGAAGAGTGACCAATAAAAGTCCAAAAGCCAGAGGAGGTTGATATTATAGCTCAATTACTAAATAGAAAACAGTAGGAGTCAAAAGCATTTTATCACACTTTCCTCTCAGTTACACTGTAATAATGTTCATTCCATTACTCCGGCACAGACTCAACCGGTAAAACAGGAATAAAAGACTTATTACTGATATATTAGTGGCTGATTCATATGGTATTGAGCACGTCAAGGGCTGGTGCTTCTGTGCTGGATGTCAGTAGTAATGTGTCAACTAATAGTTTATTACTACAACATTAGGACTCTGCGCTGTTTTATAGTAATACAGTGATTATAATATGACTTGACGCTTAATGTGTTACACAATGTTAAGCTGTTTTTCTCACTGATGTCACACTTATTCATTTACTATGTATTACTATCTATCTATCTATCTATCTATCTATCTATCTATCTATCTATCTATCTATCTATCTATCTATTGTAAATTAAATATGTAAAATAGTAGATATTCTAAGAAATTAAAAAGCAGAAATTAAAAATGTTCTTTTTATTATCTTGTTATGTATATAATTTCCACACAGATATATTAATTGTGCAGAATATGCATCTGATACATATAAATTAATAACTATTTATTTATTGTTTGTTTGTGAATTTAATATTTAAAGTAGTAGATATTGTATAAAATTAAAAAGCAGAAATTTAAAGTAGTCTTTTTATTATTTATTTATTTTGTATTATATTATAGAAAATTTAAATTAAAAAGTAGTATTTTTATTATTTATGTAATAATTTCCACACAGATATATGAATCGTGCCAAATATGCATCTGATATTTATTAATTAATAGCCATTTTATTTATTTATTCATTTTGAGTGCAATATATAAAGTACAGTAGATATTATATGAAAATAAATTTAAATTTCTGTATATGTTTATATGTATTTATTTATTTATTGTGCATCTTATTTATCATGCAATTATTACATATTGTTAATTATCATTGTAATATATTATATTATATTATACTGTGTGTGTATATATGTACACACACACACACACACACACACGCAGTTTTTATACAGTTTTATATTATTTATTATTTTCTATTCATTTTCTATTTATTTATTTATTCATTCATTCTTTCTTGTTTTCTTTCTTTCAGAAATTAAATATATTTATGGATATAGTATATATATATATATATATATATATATATATACACACACACACACACACACACACACACACACACACACACACACACACACACACACTCAGATTTTATAGATATTTTGTAGAATTTTAATAATATTACAACTATAGTATACATTGTTTTTATACAGTTTTATATTATTTATTGATTCTACATTCTTTTCTATTCATTTTCTATTTATTTATTCATTCATTCTTGTTTTCGTTCTTTCAGAAATGAAATATATTTATGGATATAGTATATATATATATATATATATATATATATATATATATATATACACACACACACTCAGATTTTATAGATATTTTGTAGAATTGTAATAATATTACAACTATAGTATACATTGTTTTTATACAGTTTTATATTATTTATCGATTCATTTTCTATTCATTTTCTATTTATTTATTCATTTATTCTTTCTTCTTTTCTTTCTTTCAGAAATTAAATATATTTATGGATATAGTAATTATATAGTTAAAATATAGTACAAAATATATATTTACTATATCCATAAATATATTTAATTTCTGAAAGAAAAAAGAATAAATAAATAGAAAAATGAATAGAAAATTAATCAATAAATAATATAAAACTGTATAAAAACAAACACAAACACACACACACACATTTTCTAGATATTTTGTAGAATTTAAATATTTTTACAACTATAGGATACATTGTTTTTTTAATACAGTTTTATATTTTTTATTTATTCATTTCCTATCTTTCTTTTAGTAATAAAAGAATTTGGTCACACCAATTAGCAACTAGGTATCTTGTTCCTTGTGTCTAACAATGAACAACATTTTTTACAGCATTTATTAATCATTGTTAATGTTACGTTAAAAAAACTCATGTTTATGTTAGTTCACAGTACATTAATTTATCTAATGTTAACAGATACAACTTAAAATTTTAATAATGTGTAAGTAAGGTAATATTAAGTAAGATTAATAAATGCTATATAAATAGTGTTCATGTTAACTAATGTAGTTAATTGATATTAACAAATGAAACCTTATTGTAAGTTAAAATACCAGCAAGATATTCAACTTCCTCTGTGCTTATATTGTGTCACGTTCTCATGAAAATCATCCCCCTTCCCCATTCCCGTGAAATGCATCATTTCCCCGGGCCGAATGCGCGAGAGAGCGTTTACATGAAGAAGGAGAGCTGGGTAATCAGTGCCTTTGAAGAGAAGATAGCGGCGAGCTTTCCGAGGGCAGCGTGCCAGCCGTTCTCTCACTCCCTTTTTTCTCCCCATGTCCTTTAAAGAGACGTCCCCTGAGAGGGGCCGTGCACCGCAGGAGGATATTGCCTCACACATCAGCAGGGGCCCCCGCCTCTCTCTTATTAGTCTCCAGTCTCCCGTCCCTTCACATAAATATGCCAAGAAGCTCCATCCATTTTTTACTCCCGGTGTCAGTGTGACGTCTGCCATGAGCAGAATCATACAGATTACAGCATTGCCATGTAGTGGCAAGACCCGTGCCGGAGCGCTTCCACCAACGACGAGATCAAATGAGCCATGTTTATTTATTACATTAGCCTTAATGGACTTCAAAAGCCGTTTTAACCGGTATTTACTTTTGAAAGAGAGATTCTTGTATTCTAATCAAAATTCTCTTGCACTCTCGTACACAAGTGTCATTGTGAAGTGTCTGTTGGATTAGAGGGGAATTACGCTTCAATATGCCAAATACTACACAAATTGATGAAACGAGGAAAACTTGATTTGAAGACCAATGAAAATGCTGCCAGTGAGACCATATCGACCATATCATGAAGGGCCGCAGGGGTCTTGGTTTGTGTTAAAGTGACATCACTGTGATGTGAATCGCCCTTTGCAGTACACATCCCAGTTTCTTTATTCTGACTGGAAAAAATTTAGGAAACATTTATGATTTGAGCATACTACTGCAAATAATATTAAAACATTCTCCCTATGAATTTGCCTGTTAGATATGGAAGCTTATTTCAGCCACAGAAAAATAAATAAATAAATACAATTCCGAATTTGTTTCTTAGAATTGTCAACTTCTATCTGAAATTCCAACTTTGTTCCTCAGAATCGTGAACTTCTATCTGACAATTCCGAATTTGTTTCTTAGAATTGTCAACTTCTATCTGGCAATTCCGACTTTGTTCCTCAGAATCGTGAACTTCTATCTGGCAATTCCGACTTTGTTCCTCAGAATCGTGAACTTCTATCTGGCAATTCCAACTTTGTTCCTCAGAATTGTGAATTTCTATCTGGAAATTCTGACTTTTTCCTTAGAATTGTGAATTTCTATCTGGCAATTCTGACTTTGTTCCTCAGAATCGTGAACTTCTATCTGGCAATTCCGACTTTTTCCTCAGAATTGTGAATTTCTATCTGGCAATTCCGACTTTGTTCCGCAGAATCGTGAACTTATATCTGGCAATTCCAACTTTTTCCTCAGAATTGTGAATTTCTATCTGGCAATTCTGACTTTGTTCCTCAGAATCGTGAACTTCTATCTGGCAATTCCGACTTTTTCCTCAGAATCGTGAACTTCTATCTGGCAATTCTGACTTTGTTCCTCAGAATCGTGAACTTCTATCTGGAAATTCCAACTTTTTCCTCAGAATTGTGAATTTATATCTTGCAGTTCCGACTTTGTTCCTCAGAATTGTGAATTTATATCTTGCAGTTCCGAATTTGTTCCTCAGAATCGTGAACTTCTATCTGGCAATTCTGACTTTGTTCCTCAGAATCGTGAACTTCTATCTGGAAATTCCAACTTTTTCCTCAGAATCGTGAACTTCTATCTGAAATTCCGACTTTGTTCCTCAGAATCGTGAACTTCTATCTGGCAATTCCGACTTTGTTCCTCAGAATTGTGAATTTATATCTTGCAGTTCCGAATTTGTTCCTCAGAATTGTGAATTTCTACCTGGAAATTCCGACTTTGTTCCTCAGAATCGTGAACTTCTATCTGGCAATTCTGACTTTGTTCCTCAGAATTGTGAATTTCTATCTGGCAATTCTGACTTTGTTCCTCAGAATTGTGAATTTCTATCTGGCAATTCCGACTTTTTCCTCAGAATTGTGAATTTCTATCTGGCAATTCCGACTTTGTTCCGCAGAATCGTGAACTTATATCTGGCAATTCCAACTTTTTCCTCAGAATTGTGAATTTCTATCTGGCAATTCTGACTTTGTTCCTCAGAATCGTGAACTTCTATCTGGCAATTCCGACTTTTTCCTCAGAATCGTGAACTTCTATCTGGCAATTCTGACTTTGTTCCTCAGAATCGTGAACTTCTATCTGGAAATTCCAACTTTTTCCTCAGAATTGTGAATTTATATCTTGCAGTTCCGACTTTGTTCCTCAGAATTGTGAATTTATATCTTGCAGTTCCGAATTTGTTCCTCAGAATCGTGAACTTTTATCTGGCAATTCTGACTTTGTTCCTCAGAATCGTGAACTTCTATCTGGAAATTCCAACTTTTTCCTCAGAATCGTGAACTTCTATCTGAAATTCCGACTTTGTTCCTCAGAATTGTGAATTTATATCTTGCAGTTCCGAATTTGTTCCTCAGAATCGTGAACTTCTATCTGGCAATTCTGACTTTGTTCCTCAGAATCGTGAACTTCTATCTGGAAATTCCAACTTTTTTCTCAGAATTTTGAAATTCTTTCTTGCAATTCCGACTTTTTTCCTCAGAATTGTGAATTTATATCTTGCAGTTCCGACTTTGTTCCTCAGAATTGTGAATTTATATCTTGCAGTTCCGAATTTGTTCCTCAGAATCGTGAACTTCTATCTGGCAATTCTGACTTTGTTCCTCAGAATCGTGAACTTCTATCTGGAAATTCCAACTTTTTCCTCAGAATCGTGAACTTCTATCTGAAATTCCGACTTTGTTCCTCAGAATCGTGAACTTCTATCTGGCAATTCCGACTTTGTTCCTCAGAATTGTGAATTTATATCTTGCAGTTCCGAATTTGTTCCTCAGAATTGTGAATTTCTATCTGGAAATTCCGACTTTGTTCCTCAGAATCGTGAACTTCTATCTGGCAATTCTGACTTTGTTCCTCAGAATTGTGAATTTCTATCTGGCAATTCTGACTTTGTTCCTCAGAATTGTGAATTTCTATCTGGCAATTCCGACTTTTTCCTCAGAATTGTGAATTTCTATCTGGCAATTCCGACTTTGTTCCGCAGAATCGTGAACTTATATCTGGCAATTCCAACTTTTTCCTCAGAATTGTGAATTTCTATCTGGCAATTCTGACTTTGTTCCTCAGAATCGTGAACTTCTATCTGGCAATTCCGACTTTTTCCTCAGAATCGTGAACTTCTATCTGGCAATTCTGACTTTGTTCCTCAGAATCGTGAACTTCTATCTGGAAATTCCAACTTTTTCCTCAGAATTGTGAATTTATATCTTGCAGTTCCGACTTTGTTCCTCAGAATTGTGAATTTATATCTTGCAGTTCCGAATTTGTTCCTCAGAATCGTGAACTTCTATCTGGCAATTCTGACTTTGTTCCTCAGAATCGTGAACTTCTATCTGGAAATTCCAACTTTTTCCTCAGAATCGTGAACTTCTATCTGAAATTCCGACTTTGTTCCTCAGAATCGTGAACTTCTATCTGGCAATTCCGACTTTGTTCCTCAGAATTGTGAATTTATATCTTGCAGTTCCGAATTTGTTCCTCAGAATTGTGAATTTCTATCTGGAAATTCCGACTTTGTTCCTCAGAATCGTGAACTTCTATCTGGCAATTCCAATTTTTTCCTCAGAATTGTGAATTTATATCTGGCAATTCCAACTTTGTTCCTCAGAATTGTGAATTTCTATCTGGCAATTCTGACTTTGTTCCTCAGAATCGTGAACTTCTATCTGGCAATTCCAATTTTTTCCTCAGAATCGTGAACTTCTATCTGGAAATTCCGACTTTTTCCTTAGAATTGTGAATTTCTATCTGGCAATTCTGACTTTGTTCCTCAGAATCGTGAACTTCTATCTGGCAATTCCGACTTTTTCCTCAGAATTGTGAATTTCTATCTGGCAATTCCGACTTTGTTCCTCAGAATCGTGAACTTCTATCTGGCAATTCCGACTTTTTCCTCAGAATTGTGAATTTCTATCTGGCAATTCAGACTTTTTCCTCAAAATTGTGAAATTCTATCTGGAAATTCAGACTTTTTACTCAGAATTGTGAAATTCTATCTGGCAATTCATACTTTTTCCTCAGAATTTTGAAATTCTTTCTTGCAATTCCGACTTTTTTCCTCAGAATTGTGAATTTCTATTTGGCAATTCCGACTTTGTCCCTCAGAATTGTGAATTTATATCTTGCAATTGCGACTTTGTCCCTCAAAAATTGTGAATTTGTATTCTGCAATGCCGACTTTGTTCCTCAGAATTGAGAAATAACTTCTTACAATTCTGGCTTTGTCCATCAGAATTGTCAATTTCTATCATGCAGTTCTGACTTTGTCCCTCAGAATTGAGAATTTGTATCTTGCAATTCTGACATTGTGCCTCAGGTTTGTGAATTCATATCTTGCAGTTCTGACTTTTCTGTCCTTAAAATTGGACAGTTTATTGGACAATTGGAGTTTTTTTTTTTAATTATTATTCTTGGAGTTTATATCTAAGAAGTCTGAATGGTGAGATATAAACTTGAAAGGAAAATAGTCAGAATTGTGAGATTTTTTTTTTTTATTCGACGTCAAAAAAAAAAAAAAAAAAAAAAAAACTTCTACAGTTAGCTAACTGGAAAGTGTATAAAAATGGTTCTTGTTAAGCTCATTAATTCTGTCTAGTGTAAAAAGAAAAGTATTTTTCTTAAAGTGCAATTAACTACATAAAGTTAATTAAATACAAAGAACACAGACACAAATAGCCAGTCTAGGTAGTCTGTTTTTAGATCTGATTTCTTTGTTCCATCTCCTGCATACTAATGACCAATGAACAAGTAATTATGTTTAATTTAGTATTAATAATATCAGTTATTAATTAATATTCATTAAGGGTGTACAAACATAAATGCCTTTAGAAAATATTTGACAGTAGGTTTGACACAGTTTAAATTAAGTAAATGTATTTTAGTGTAGTTTTTTCTTTTTTTTTTTCCAAATCTCCTTTTTGAGATCTTTTACTTACAGCCTGAATTTATCTAGATAACTGTTCACCGAACAAGGTCATTAAAGATCAATGCAGCCCACCCGCACTCGCCCCTGGCTGCGATTGAGAACACTTCCAATGTCTTTCAACAGATGGACAGTGAATTGAGATTTTCACTACGTTTGTTTACATGAGAGCTGCGTTTCATCGTGGAGCCTTCAGTGAGGTGAAGGGCTGTGAAGCACATGACATTTATTTTGGGTGTAAAAACATTCCAAATGTGTCTAAGAACACAAAGAATTGTTTTAATGAGAAGAAACTCTGAGTAGACGCTCTAAATGAGTCTATAAAACTCGAGCTGTCGGCCTCAATCAATGCGTTTAAGATGACATTGTACAAACGCTTCCTCTCTGGCATGAATTCAGTCGCACAGCCTTAAGTCTCACTCTACACTCGACTGAAGCAGAATATGTCATTAGCATTCAATTCAAAATGAGGTTTTTAGCAAATAAAGTAGGCAGGTATAAATAAAAACAGGTTTAAATGGCATAAAATAGTTTGACAGCAAGGCTAAAACACAATCCAGCTCATTGTTCATGCTAAAACTGACGACTTGATGTCGAAATGTGTCCTGACTTGTGTTTTTAAGCAGTAATACCATCCGATTACAGTGTTTAAGGTGCAGCCGCTGCTGTCTTACCGCAGTTTTTTCCACCTGTCGTTTCCTCCGCTGCACTGACCTGCCTCGCCACAATTAAAACCATGTGGGTTGGCAATAAAAAAGCTCTGTTATATTCTGAAAAGAAAAAGAACCCATCAGAAACGAATATATCATGTTTGACTAGGGCGCTGGTGTTCTGTGAAGCGACCGGAACGCATTTGATCCTGAAACCTGTGCCAGAACAAATGCTAAAATCCTCAACTCCACACTCACACACAATCCTGTCCTTCCAGCCATCAAGCCTGCTGTTGAATTTTCAAACAGCCAGGTTTCCATAAGCAGAAAACGGCACACGGTATGTATTACGGTACTTCTGCTCGAACGAGATGAAATAAACCTAAAAAGAAAACCTAAAAAGACCCCTTATAATGAAAGGAATGACAAATACAGTTTTGTTTCCTTAAGCACTTAAGTCTGTCTTAATAAAAAGGAATTAGCTCTTAATTAAAGGATTGGGTTTTATCTCACGTTAATTAACTGATTTAAGGAGACATCTTGAATAAAGACAAGTCCAGGACTTTGAAATCTCAAGTCAGATCTGTATAATCGCTGACGTTACTTCACAAGGGTTTGATTCTTTGAAATGGGGGACAAAATGTTCGTATTCTCAGAGGGCAAAGCAGCAGGCTGTGGGTTTGAATCGCTAATTCGAGCAAGTGGCATAATAGCGGGAGAGGCTGATGGAAGCACTCCAATCAGTGTGAAATAACCGGGTTCCTAAACATGTCTGGAAAGGTGCAGTGACCCCGAATACCCACAAATGGGTCAATTCCAGTTCTAATGGACTAAGCTAATATGCGGCACGGCTCCCTTGAGAAGGGTGTTAAACCCCTATCTTATATGTCAGAGACTTTAAGCCCTCTCACACAAATGGATTACAGACCTCCTTCCTAACTTCCTGACAAATTATTGAATCCAAAAAATGTCTGAGATTGACTAATTTCTATTATTAAATGTAGACTTTATAGTTTAATTAATTAATTAACATTATACAGTTGAAGTCAAAAGTTTACACCCCCTTTTTGTTAATTACTTTACTAAAATAAGAGGGATCATACAAAGAGCATGTTATTGTTTATTTAGTACTGACCTGAATAAGATATTTCAGATAAAAGACATCTACATATAGTCCACAAGAGAAAATAATAGCTGAATTTATAAATATGACTCACTCAAAAGTTTACATCCTCTTGATTCGTAATTACCTGAATGACCCACGGTGATAGTTGTTCATATGTCCTTGTTTGTCCTGAACCATTAAACTGTCTGCTGTTCTTCAGAAAAATCCTTCAGGTCCCACAGATTCTTTGGTTTTTCAGCATTTTTGTGTGTTTGAACCCTTTCCAACAATGACTGTATGTTTTTGAGATCCATCTTTTCACACTGAGTACAACTGAGGGACTCATATGCAACTATTACAGAAGGTTCAAACACTCACTGATGCTTCAGAAAGAAAAAACATGCATTAGGAGCGGGGAGCGGGGGGGGGGGTGAAAACTTTTAAACAGAATGGAGATGTGTACATTTTTCTTATTTTGCCTAAATATAATATTTTTTTCATTTAGTACTGCCCGTGAGAGGCTACAGAAGATACTTGCATGTTCCCCAGAAGACAAAATAAGTGAAAACAAATAATTTTGTTTTTTGAAGGATTTTTTTGAACAGCAGATAGTTTAACTGTTCACAAAACAAAACAAAACAAAACAAAACAAAAAACTGCTGTGGATAATTCAGGTAACAACATAGTATTAAGAATCAAGAATCAACTATCTGTCAGCTAGTCTTTCAGATGAGCCCTTATGAAAATTAACCATAGTTTTAAGATGGTAAAAGTGTGGTACCATGGTTTTTGGCACACTGAAATCCCTTATAACCACAGTTTTACTAAATACCATGGTTAAATTATAGTTAGTGGTTAATTTACATAAGGGACCCAGCAAGTGAGAAAAAAACACAAAACTGGACTAGAAAAAGAAACAGGAGTATAGAGGTATATGCAAGGCAAGAGGGAAAAGGGGAGATGATTGGCGAAGGATTATTGGATCAGATAGGCCGTGTCAACAGATAGTCCCGGAGAGTGTCTCTGATAAAGCTTCCCTCCTCTCGGGCCAGCAGTGCTTAAAGGTCACAGCGGTGTGGTAAGTTACAGCTGCAGACCCCGGTTCTGCCTGCGAGCAGCCGACGGCCTGCCAAGTCCTTTGACCCCAAGGGCTCCGCGTGCCAAAACCTGATACTGTCACTAATCTTCGGATAATGACTCTCCAGTCACCTCATTGATGGAAAGAAAAGAGTCAGTTGACTGGGCTTGTCACAAAAGGAATGGTGACAGAACACATCAAGAACAAAAGACCCAGGACAGAGAAATTTTACTCAGCTGTCTTTCATTGTTGTCTTGAAGAGATCTTTAAGTAGCTTTGGTTTTCTGTACAAGGTTTGTTATTAAAAAGCAAAACACACTAATTTGTCTTTCAGTCTCAACAGCAACTCAAAGGACGGCTACAGCTGTTGAATTCCTGCTTCAGCATGGGTAACAAAACATTTCATTTTCTTTCAAATGGTCTGAGTGTCCTTGAAAGGAAAAGAAGAGTCCAGAGCAACTGGTTTTGACAGAATATTTAATTGCCTGTGAAATACTTTAGGTAGTTCACCGAAAAATGACAATTCATTTATTTCAAAGGCATTTTCCTTACTTTTTTCTATATAATGACAGTGAATATGTATACAGTGGAAGTCAAAAGTTTACATACACCTTTCATAATCTGCAAAAAGTCAATTATTTGAACAAAATAAGAGGGATCATACAAAAGGAAGGTTATTTTTTATTTAGTACTGACCTGAATAAGATATTTCACATAGAAGACGAAATAAGAAAATAGAGAAGAAAATACAGTTGAATTTATAAAAATGACCTTTTCTTTTCTCTTTTGTGTTTAGTTATTTTGTTTGGTGATAGTTGTTCATAAGTCCCTTGTTTGTCCTGAACAGTTAAACTGCCTGATGTTCTTCAGAAAAATCCTTCAGGTCGCACAAATTATTTGTTTATTCAGCATTTTTGTGTATTTGAACCCTTTCCAACAATGACTGCATGATTTTGAGATCCATCTTTTCACACTGAGGACAACTGAGGGACTCATATGCAACTATTACAGAAGGTTTAAACGCTCATTGATGCTTCAGAAAGAAAGCATGATGCATTAAGAGCCAGGGGGTGAAAAGTTTTGACAGAATGAAGATGTGTACATTTTTCTTATTTTGCCTAAATATCATTATTTTTTTTAATTTAGTACTGTCCCCCAGAAGCTACAGAAGATATTTACATGTTTCTCAGAAGACAAAATCAGTTAAATTTACCCTGATCTTCAAATCAAACAATCAAACAAAGCTCTTAATGCATTTTTTTTCCCTTCTGAAGCATCAGTGAG
>NC_133376.1:7837026-7852759 GCF_049309525.1 Garra rufa
ATATATATATATATATATATATATATATATATATACACACACACACACACACACACACACACACACACACACACACACACACTCAGATTTTATAGATATTTTGTAGAATTTTAATAATATTACAACTATAGTATACATTGTTTTTATACAGTTTTATATTATTTATTGATTCTACATTCTTTTCTATTCATTTTCTATTTATTTATTCATTCATTCTTGTTTTCGTTCTTTCAGAAATTAAATATATTTATGGATATAGTATATATATATATATATATATATACACACACACACACACACACACACACACACTCAGATTTTATAGATATTTTGTAGAATTGTAATAATATTACAACTATAGTATACATTGTTTTTATACAGTTTTATATTATTTATCGATTCATTTTCTATTCATTTTCTATTTATTTATTCATTTATTCTTTCTTCTTTTCTTTCTTTCAGAAATTAAATATATTTATGGATATAGTAATTATATAGTTAAAATATAGTACAAAATATATATTTACTATATCCATAAATATATTTAATTTCTGAAAGAAAAAAGAATAAATAAATAGAAAAATGAATAGAAAATTAATCAATAAATAATATAAAACTGTATAAAAACAAACACAAACACACACACACACACACATTTTCTAGATATTTTGTAGAATTTAAATATTTTTACAACTATAGGATACATTGTTTTTTTAATACAGTTTTATATTTTTTATTTATTCATTTCCTATCTTTCTTTTAGTAATAAAAGAATTTGGTCACACCAATTAGCAACTAGGTATCTTGTTCCTTGTGTCTAACAATGAACAATATTTTTTACAGCATTTATTAATCATTGTTAATGTTACGTTAAAAGAACTCATGTTTATGTTAGTTCACAGTACATTAATTTATCTAATGTTAACAGATACAACTTAAAATTTTAATAATGTGTAAGTAAGGTAATATTAAGTAAGATTAATAAATGCTATATAAATAGTGTTCATGTTAACTAATGTAGTTAATTGATATTAACAAATGAAACCTTACTGTAAGTTAAAATACCAGCAAGATATTCAACTTCCTCTGTGCTTATATTGTGTCACGTTCTCATGAAAATCATCCCCCTTCCCCATTCCCGTGAAATGCATCATTTCCCCGGGCCGAATGCGCGAGAGAGCGTTTACATGAAGAGGGAGAGCTGGGTAATCAGTGCCTTTGAAGAGAAGATAGCGGCGAGCTTTCCGAGGGCAGCGTGCCAGCCGTTCTCTCACTCCCTTTTTTCTCCCCATGTCCTTTAAAGAGACGTCCCCTGAGAGGGGCCGTGCACCGCAGGAGGATATTGCCTCACACATCAGCAGGGGCCCCCGCCTTTCTCTTATTAGTCTCCAGTCTCCCGTCCCTTCACATAAATATGCCAAGAAGCTCCATCCATTTTTTACTCCCGGTGTCAGTGTGACGTCCGCCATGAGCAGAATCATACAGATTACAGCATTGCCATGTAGTGGCAAGACCCGTGCCGGAGCGCTTCCACCAACGACGAGATCAAATGAGCCATGTTTATTTATTACATTAGCCTTAATGGACTTCAAAAGCCGCTTTAACCCGTATTTACTTTTGAAAGAGAGATTCTGGTATTCTAATCAAAATTCTCTTGCACTCTCGTACACAAGTGTCATTTTGAAGTGTCTGTTGGATTAGAGGGGAATTACACTTCAATATGCCAAATACTACACAAATTAATGAAACGAGGAAACTTGATTTGAAGACCAATGAAAATGCTGCCAGTGAGACCATATCGACCATATCATGAAGGGCCGCAGGGGTCTTGGTTTGTGTTAAAGTGACGTCACTGTGATCCTTTCAAGTTTGAAACACTGTGAATCGCCCTTTGCAGTACACATCCCAGTTTCTTTATTCTGACTGGAAAAAATTTAGGAAACATTTATGATTTGAGCATAACTACTGCAAATAATGTTAAAACATTCTCCCTATGAATTTGCCTGTTAGATATGGAAGCTTATTTCAGCCACAGAAAAATAAATAAATAAATACAATTCCGAAATTGTTTTTTTAGAATTGTCAACTTCTATCTGGCAATTCCGACTTTGTTCCTCAGAGTCGTGAACTTCTATCTGGCAATTCCGACTTTGTTCCTCAGAATCGTGAACTTATATCTGGCAATTCCGACTTTGTTCCTCAGAATTGTGAATTTCTATCTTGCAGTTCCGACTTTGTTCCTCAGAATTGTGAATTTCTATCTGAAATTCCGACTTTGTTCCTCAGAATCGCGAACTTATATCTGGCAGTTCCGACTTTTTCCTCAGAATTGTGAATTTCTATCTGAAATTCCGACTTTGTTCCTCAGAATTGTGAATTTATATCTGAAAATTCCGACTTTGTTCCTCAGAATTGTGAATTTATATCTGAAAATTCCGACTTTGTTCCTCAGAATCGTGAACTTCTATCTGGCAATTCCAATTTTTTCCTCAGAATTGTGAATTTATATCTGGCAATTCCAACTTTGTTCCTCAGAATTGTGAATTTCTATCTGGAAATTCCGACTTTGTTCCTCAGAATCGTGAACTTCTATCTGGCAATTCCGACTTTGTTCCTCAGAATCGTGAACTTATATCTGGCAATTCCGACTTTGTTCCTCAGAATTGTGAATTTCTATCTTGCAGTTCCGACTTTGTTCCTCAGAATTGTGAATTTCTATCTGAAATTCCGACTTTGTTCCTCAGAATCGTGAACTTCTATCTGGCAATTCCGACTTTGTTCCTCAGAATTGTGAATTTATATCTTGCAGTTCCGACTTTGTTCCTCAGAATTGTGAATTTATATCTGAAAATTCCGACTTTGTTCCTCAGAATCGTGAACTTCTATCTGGCAATTCCGACTTTGTTCCTCAGAATTGTGAATTTATATCTTGCAGTTCCGACTTTGTTCCTCAGAATTGTGAATTTATATCTGAAAATTCCGACTTTGTTCCTCAGAATCGTGAACTTATATCTGGCAATTCCAATTTTTTCCTCAGAATTGTGAATTTATATCTGGCAATTCCAACTTTATTCCTCAGAATCGTGAACTTCTATCTGGAAATTCCGACTTTGTTCCTCAGAATTGTGAATTTATATCTGGCAATTCCAACTTTTTCCTCAGAATTGTGAATTTCTATCTGAAATTCCAACTTTGTTCCTCAGAATCGTGAACTTCTATCTGGCAATTCCGACTTTGTTCCTCAGAATCGTGAACTTCTATCTGGCAATTCCAATTTTTTCCTCAGAATTGTGAATTTATATCTGGCAATTCCAACTTTGTTCCTCAGAATTGTGAATTTCTATCTGGAAATTCCGACTTTGTTCCTCAGAATCGTGAACTTTTATCTTGCAATTCCGACTTTGTTCCTCAGAATTGTGAATTTCTATCTGGCAATTCCAACTTTTTCCTCAGAATTGTGAATTTCTATCTGAAATTCCAACTTTGTTCCTCAGAATCGTGAACTTCTATCTGGCAATTCCGACTTTGTTCCTCAGAATTGTGAATTTATATCTTGCAGTTCCGACTTTGTTCCTCAGAATTGTGAATTTATATCTGAAAATTCCAACTTTGTTCCTCAGAATCGTGAACTTCTATCTGGCAATTCCAACTTTGTTCCTCAGAATTGTGAATTTCTATCTGGAAATTCCGACTTTTTCCTTAGAATTGTGAATTTCTATCTGGCAATTCCGACTTTGTTCCTCAGAATCGTGAACTTCTATCTGGCAATTCCGACTTTTTCCTCAGAATTGTGAATTTCTATCTGGCAATTCAAACTTTTTCCTCAAAATTGTGAAATTCTATCTTGCAATTCAGACTTTTTACTCAGAATTGTGAAATTCTATCTGGCAATTCAGACTTTTTCCTCAGAATTTTGAAATTCTATCTGGCAATTCCGACTTTGTTCCTCAGAATTGTGAATTTATATCTTGCAGTTCCGACTTTGTTCCTCAGAATTGTGAATTTATATCTGAAAATTCCGACTTTGTTCCTCAGAATCGTGAACTTATATCTGGCAATTCCAATTTTTTCCTCAGAATTGTGAATTTATATCTGGCAATTCCAACTTTGTTCCTCAGAATTGTGAATTTATATCTTGCAGTTCCGACTTTGTTCCTCAGAATTGTGAATTTATATCTGAAAATTCCAACTTTGTTCCTCAGAATCGTGAACTTCTATCTGGCAATTCCAACTTTGTTCCTCAGAATTGTGAATTTCTATCTGGAAATTCCGACTTTTTCCTTAGAATTGTGAATTTCTATCTGGCAATTCCGACTTTGTTCCTCAGAATCGTGAACTTCTATCTGGCAATTCCGACTTTTTCCTCAGAATTGTGAATTTCTATCTGGCAATTCAAACTTTTTCCTCAAAATTGTGAAATTCTATCTTGCAATTCAGACTTTTTACTCAGAATTGTGAAATTCTATCTGGCAATTCAGACTTTTTCCTCAGAATTTTGAAATTCTATCTGGCAATTCCGACTTTGTTCCTCAGAATTGTGAATTTATATCTTGCAGTTCCGACTTTGTTCCTCAGAATTGTGAATTTATATCTGAAAATTCCGACTTTGTTCCTCAGAATCGTGAACTTATATCTGGCAATTCCAATTTTTTCCTCAGAATTGTGAATTTATATCTGGCAATTCCAACTTTGTTCCTCAGAATTGTGAATTTATATCTGGAAATTCCGACTTTGTTCCTCAGAATCGTGAACTTCTATCTGGCAATTCCGACTTTGTTCCTCAGAATTGTGAATTTATATCTGGCAATTCCAACTTTTTCCTCAGAATTGTGAATTTCTATCTGAAATTCCAACTTTGTTCCTCAGAATCGTGAACTTCTATCTGGCAATTCCGACTTTGTTCCTCAGAATCGTGAACTTCTATCTGGCAATTCCAATTTTTTCCTCAGAATTGTGAATTTATATCTGGCAATTCCAACTTTGTTCCTCAGAATTGTGAATTTCTATCTGGAAATTCCGACTTTGTTCCTCAGAATCGTGAACTTTTATCTTGCAATTCCGACTTTGTTCCTCAGAATTGTGAATTTATATCTGGCAATTCCAACTTTTTCCTCAGAATTGTGAATTTCTATCTGAAATTCCAACTTTGTTCCTCAGAATCGTGAACTTCTATCTGGCAATTCCGACTTTGTTCCTCAGAATTGTGAATTTATATCTTGCAGTTCCGACTTTGTTCCTCAGAATTGTGAATTTATATCTGAAAATTCCAACTTTGTTCCTCAGAATCGTGAACTTCTATCTGGCAATTCCAACTTTGTTCCTCAGAATTGTGAATTTCTATCTGGAAATTCCGACTTTTTCCTTAGAATTGTGAATTTCTATCTGGCAATTCCGACTTTGTTCCTCAGAATCGTGAACTTCTATCTGGAAATTCCGACTTTTTCCTCAGAATTGTGAATTTCTATCTGGCAATTCAAACTTTTTCCTCAAAATTGTGAAATTCTATCTTGCAATTCAGACTTTTTACTCAGAATTGTGAAATTCTATCTGGCAATTCAGACTTTTTCCTCAGAATTTTGAAATTCTATCTTGCAATTCAGACTTTTTTCCTCAGAATTGTGAATTTCGAATTTCAATTTTGGCAATTCCGACTTTGTCCCTCAGAATTGTGAATTTTTATCTTGCAATTGCGACTTTGTCCCTCAAAAATTGTGAATTTGTATTCTGCAATGCCAACTTTGTTCCTCAGAATTGAGAAATAACTTCATACAATTCTGGCTTTGTCCATCAGAATTGTCAGTTTCTATCATGCAATTCTGACTTTGTCCCTCAGAATTGAGAATTTGTATCTTGCAATTCTGACATTGTGCCTCAGGTTTGTGAATTCATATCTTGCAGTTCTGACTTTTCTGTCCTTAAAATTGTACAGTTTATTGGACAATTGGAGTTTTTTTTTAATTATTATTCTTGGAGTTTATATCTAAGAAGTCTGAATGGTGAGATATAAACTTGAAAGGAAAATAGTCAGAATTGTGAGATTTTTTTTTTTTATTCCACGTCAAAAAAAAAAAAAAAAAAAAAAAACTTCTACAGTTAGCTAACTGGAAAGTGTATAAAAATGGTTCTTGTTAAGCTCATTAATTCTGTCTAGTGTAAAAAGAAAAGTATTTTTCTTAAAGTGCAATTAACTACATAAAGTTAATTAAATACAAAGAACACAGACACAAATAGCCAGTCTAGGTAGTCTGTTTTTAGATCTGATTTCTTTGTTCCATCTCCTGCATACTAATGACCAATGAACAAGTAATTATGTTTAATTTAGTATTAATAATATCAGTTATTAATTAATATTCATTAAGGGTGTACAAACATAAATGCCTTTAGAAAATATTTGACAGTAGGTTTGACACAGTTTAAATTAAGTAAATGTATTTTAGTGTAGTTTTTTCTTTTCTTTTTTTTTTCAAATCTCCTTTTTGAGATCTTTTACTTACAGCCTGAATTTATCTAGATAACTGTTCACCGAACAAGGTCATTAAAGATCAATGCAGCCCACCCGCACTCGCCCCTGGCTGCGATTGAGAACACTTCCAATGTCTTTCAACAGATGGACAGTGAATTGAGATTTTCACTACGTTTGTTTACATGAGAGCTGCGTTTCATCGTGGAGCCTTCAGTGAGGTGAAGGGCTGTGAAGCACATGACATTTATTTTGGGTGTAAAAACATTCCAAATGTGTCTAAGAACACAAAGAATTGTTTTAATGAGAAGAAACTCTGAGTAGACGCTCTAAATGAGTCTATAAAACTCGAGCTGCCGGCCTCAATCAATGCGTTTAAGATGACATTGTACAAACGCTTCCTCTCTGGCATGAATTTAGTCGCACAGCCTTAAGTCTCACTCTACACTCGACTGAAGCAGAATATGTCATTAGCATTCAATTCAAAATGAGGTTTTTAGCAAATAAAGTAGGCAGGTATAAATAAAAACAGGTTTAAATGGCATAAAATAGTTTGACAGCAAGGCTAAAACACAATCCAGCTCATTGTTCATGCTAAAACTGACGACTTGATGTCGAAATGTGTCCTGACTTGTGTTTTTAAGCAGTAATACCATCCGATTACAGTGTTTAAGGTGCAGCCGCTGCTGTCTTACCGCAGTTTTTTCCACCTGTCGTTTCCTCCGCTGCACTGACCTGCCTCGCCACAATTAAAACCATGTGGGTTGGCAATAAAAAAGCTCTGTTATATTCTGAAAAGAAAAAGAACCCATCAGAAACGAATATATCATGTTTGACTAGGGCGCTGGTGTTCTGTGAAGCGACCGGAACGCATTTGATCCTGAAACCTGTGCCAGAACAAATGCTAAAATCCTCAACTCCACACTCACACACAATCCTGTCCTTCCAGCCATCAAGCCTGCTGTTGAATTTTCAAACAGCCAGGTTTCCATAAGCAGAAAACGGCACACGGTATGTATTACGGTACTTCTGCTCGAACGAGATGAAATAAACCTAAAAAGAAAACCTAAAAAGACCCCTTATAATGAAAGGAATGACAAATACAGTTTTGTTTCCTTAAGCACTTAAGTCTGTCTTAATAAAAAGGAATTAGCTCTTAATTAAAGGATTGGGTTTTATCTCACGTTAATTAACTGATTTAAGGAGACATCTTGAATAAAGACAAGTCCAGGACTTTGAAATCTCAAGTCAGATCTGTATAATCGCTGACGTTACTTCACAAGGGTTTGATTCTTTGAAATGGGGGACAAAATGTTCGTATTCTCAGAGGGCAAAGCAGCAGGCTGTGGGTTTGAATCGCTAATTCGAGCAAGTGGCATAATAGCGGGAGAGGCTGATGGAAGCACTCCAATCAGTGTGAAATAACCGGGTTCCTAAACATGTCTGGAAAGGTGCAGTGACCCTGAATACCCACAAATGGGTCAATTCCAGTTCTAATGGACTAAGCTAATATGCGGCACGGCTCCCTTGAGAAGGGTGTTAAACCCCTATCTTATATGTCAGAGACTTTAAGCCCTCTCACACAAATGGATTACAGACCTCCTTCCTAACTTCCTGACAAATTATTGAATCCAAAAAATGTCTGAGATTGACTAATTTCTATTATTAAATGTAGACTTTATAGTTTAATTAATTAATTAACATTATACAGTTGAGGTCAAAAGTTTACACCCCCTTTTTGTTAATTACTTTACTAAAATAAGAGGGATCATACAAAGAGCATGTTATTGTTTATTTAGTACTGACCTGAATAAGATATTTCAGATAAAAGACATCTACATATAGTCCACAAGAGAAAATAATAGCTGAATTTATAAATATGACTCACTCAAAAGTTTACATCCTCTTGATTCGTAATTACCTGAATGACCCACGGTGATAGTTGTTCATATGTCCTTGTTTGTCCTGAACCATTAAACTGTCTGCTGTTCTTCAGAAAAATCCTTCAGGTCCCACAGATTCTTTGGTTTTTCAGCATTTTTGTGTGTTTGAACCCTTTCCAACAATGACTGTATGTTTTTGAGATCCATCTTTTCACACTGAGTACAACTGAGGGACTCATATGCAACTATTACAGAAGGTTCAAACACTCACTGATGCTTCAGAAAGAAAAAACATGCATTAGGAGCGGGGAGCGGGGAGCGGGGGGGGGGGGGTGAAAACTTTTAAACAGAATGGAGATGTGTACATTTTTCTTATTTTGCCTAAATATAATATTTTTTTCATTTAGTACTGCCCGTGAGAGGCTACAGAAGATACTTGCATGTTCCCCAGAAGACAAAATAAGTGAAAACAAATAATTTTGTTTTTTGAAGGATTTTTTTGAAGAACAGCAGATAGTTTAACTGTTCACAAAACAAAACAAAACAAAACAAAACAAAAAACTGCTGTGGATAATTCAGGTAACAACATAGTATTAAGAATCAAGAATCAACTATCTGTCAGCTAGTCTTTCAGATGAGCCCTTATGAAAATTAACCATAGTTTTAAGATGGTAAAAGTGTGGTACCATGGTTTTTGGCACACTGAAATCCTTTATAACCACAGTTTTACTAAATACCATGGTTAAATTATAGTTAGTGGTTAATTTTCATAAGGGACCCAGCAAGTGAGAAAAAAACACAAAACTGGACTAGAAAAAGAAACAGGAGTATAGAGGTATATGCAAGGCAAGAGGGAAAAGGGGAGATGATTGGCGAAGGATTATTGGATCAGATAGGCCGTGTCAACAGATAGTCCCGGAGAGTGTCTCTGATAAAGCTTCCCTCCTCTCGGGCCAGCAGTGCTTAAAGGTCACAGCGGTGTGGTAAGTTACAGCTGCAGACCCCGGTTCTGCCTGCGAGCAGCCGACGGCCTGCCAAGTCCTTTGACCCCAAGGGCTCCGCGTGCCAAAACCTGATACTGTCACTAATCTTCGGATAATGACTCTCCAGTCACCTCATTGATGGAAAGAAAAGAGTCAGTTGACTGGGCTTGTCACAAAAGGAATGGTGACAGAACACATCAAGAACAAAAGACCCAGGACAGAGAAATTTTACTCAGCTGTCTTTCATTGTTGTCTTGAAGAGATCTTTAAGTAGCTTTGGTTTTCTGTACAAGGTTTGTTATTAAAAAGCAAAACACACTAATTTGTCTTTTCAGTCTCAACAGCAACTCAAAGGACGGCTACAGCTGTTGAATTCCTGCTTCAGCATGGGTAACAAAACATTTCATTTTCTTTCAAATGGTCTGAGTGTCCTTGAAAGGAAAAGAAGAGTCCAGAGCAACTGGTTTTGACAGAATATTTAATTGCCTGTGAAATACTTTAGGTAGTTCACCGAAAAATGACAATTCATTTATTTCAAAGGCATTTTCCTTACTTTTTTCTATATAATGACAGTGAATATGTATACAGTGGAAGTCAAAAGTTTACATACACCTTTCATAATCTGCAAAAAGTCAATTATTTGAACAAAATAAGAGGGATCATACAAAAGGAAGGTTATTTTTTATTTAGTACTGACCTGAATAAGATATTTCACATAGAAGACGAAATAAGAAAATAGAGAAGAAAATACAGTTGAATTTATAAAAATGACCTTTTCTTTTCTCTTTTGTGTTTAGTTATTTTGTTTGGTGATAGTTGTTCATAAGTCCCTTGTTTGTCCTGAACAGTTAAACTGCCTGATGTTCTTCAGAAAAATCCTTCAGGTCGCACAAATTATTTGTTTATTCAGCATTTTTGTGTATTTGAACCCTTTCCAACAATGACTGCATGATTTTGAGATCCATCTTTTCACACTGAGGACAACTGAGGGACTCATATGCAACTATTACAGAAGGTTTAAACGCTCATTGATGCTTCAGAAAGAAAGCATGATGCATTAAGAGCCAGGGGGTGAAAAGTTTTGACAGAATGAAGATGTGTACATTTTTCTTATTTTGCCTAAATATCATTATTTTTTTTAATTTAGTACTGTCCCCCAGAAGCTACAGAAGATATTTACATGTTTCTCAGAAGACAAAATCAGTTAAATTTACCCTGATCTTCAAATCAAACAATCAAACAAAGCTCTTAATGCATTTTTTTTCCCTTCTGAAGCATCAGTGAGTGTTTGAACCTTCTGTAATAGTTGCATATGAGTCCCTCAGTTGTCCTCAGTGTGAAAAGATAGGTCTCGAAATCATACAGTCATTGTTGGAAAGGGTTCAAATACACAAAAATGCTGAAAAACCAAAGTGAAGGGATTATTTTAACTATTATTTTCTCATGTGGACTATATGTAAACATTTTTATGTGAAATATCTTAATCAGGTCATTACTAAAAAATTGCATGCATTTTGTATGATCCCTCTTGTTTTGCTAAAATAATTAACATTTTGCAGATTCTGAAGGTTTATGTAAACTTTTGACCTCAACTGTACTCCATAAAGTCATCAATTCTTCACTTTCAACCTAGCATTTTTGACTTTCACAGTCCAATTTAGAGCAGATTTAAATTACGGCTTAAAATATCTGATAATATGTAAGAATCATACGGACTTTTACAATATATTTATTCTACTTATTTGTAATTTTATGGCTTGACAGACCCAGTGCTTATTCGCTTTCATTATGTAAGAAGGAAATGAATATATATTCGGATATACTTTTGTGTTTGACAAGAAAGCAATACGTGTTTAGAATGACAAAACATACTTTTTATGAGTCCTGTTTTTAGACCACACAATCAGCCCATCTTCTGAAAACAAAGGGAAATCAAATATAAAGCCAATGCCATTCTTTTATAATAATGACTCTAGCAGGACTATGTTCCCATCCCTTCATTTCCAAATAAAAATGGTCAACAGGACAGCGCGCTCTCTCTTTCCCACATGTGGTCGAATGCATTTTACAGCTAGCACTGAACGTTACCCGGTTTATTACCCAGGAGCCTTAGCAAATAAAAACACAGATCTGCAATTATTTTCAGGGCCCGCTTAACAGTATTGTTTTATTGTGCTATTAGCACATGGCTTGTTGGCAGCCAACTCTTGTTTCTTTCGCCCTTTGTCTTTTTTCTAAGTGTTTTTTTTTTCCTGGTGACCTTTCAGAGCTCAGTGTTCAGGCTACAGAGGGGTCCTAATAACAGTCATCTGGCATCACACACGGAGCAGGCGAGTTTGGAGGAAACTGGAGAAGTTGTCAGTCTAGAGGGTAATGTCCACCACATGGGGTAAGGAAAGCTGTTGAAGAGGAAAGTATGTGTCACTGCTGGGAGTTTGAAGTCGACTGTTCGAGCCAGGCAGGGGAAAAAAAAGAAAGAAATAAAGAAACGCTCGCTGGAGCCACATTGGATTCATTTGGCACAAACGCTTTTTTGATTTTTTGGCTCACGCTCTCCCATTGGCAAAGACAATGAAGGCTGGTACATAAAGCGAGCCATATGAGCGGGCGAATGTGAAACCTTTCACACAGAGGTGCATTATTCATGACATTGGATAAACTGCTTGGATTATTTTTCATTCATTTTCCCCAGTAGTGCTGGCAGAAATTGAATCTTAAGTAAGTGGTTTTATTCAAATCGTTTGCTCCACCACCACCAACAATAATAACAACAAAAATGTTCAAACTAAAGCAATAAATGTTTGGGCAATGGGGTTACTGCTATTTCATTACCATGACATAAAATGATCAATCAAGAGACTGTGAAATGACTTTACTGCCTCTTTCTTGGCATTAAGCGGCTTGTATACCCAAAGTAGGCCTAAAGTGCGCAAACACACTTTATCTAATGGGAAATAAAGTACAATAAAATATAATTGAGGCTTGCTTGGCTCACTAGCATATATTCCGTATATATTCAGTGAAATTAGCTGTCATAAAAATTATTATGTATATAACAGTTTGCATTTACAACACTTAAAGTTAGTGTTTTTAGTTTAATTACTGTAGATGCAAAACATGATGTTCACTGGTCTTGGTGCAAAGTGGTGCAAACGTTTGGTTTTGCTGTTAAATAAGAAGGAATAGTTCACCCAAAAGGGAAAAATCTCAAACCTGTTGAACACAAAAGACTATAGTAATATAGCAGTCAATGGCTACCATCAACTGTTTGGTTGTCAGCATTCTTCAAAATGTCTTCTTTCATGCTCAACAACAAGAAGAAAGAAACTCAAACAGGTTTGGGACAACTTTGAGTAAATGATGACAGAATTTAAATTTTTGGGTGAACTGTCCATTTAAGGCTCATTGAATATTTAATAAGACGGGCTATTTACCCTTAAATGCATACCTTGGGTCTTTAGCGACCCGGGACGTCATTTATGATGTTTCACTCGTAATTGTCACAGGCATAAAACAAAAGAATATTATCAGCAAAATTTGAATTGGTTTGAATGGCTTTACAGCAGAGCAATTACTGTATGCAATAAAATATAAATGTCACTGTCATTTAATGGTGGATGTGGTGAATGAGCTGCCAGCGATCAAAATAATGATTTTAAAGTCATTGAAAATCATGCTCAACAACAAGAAGAAAGCAACTCAAACAGGTTTGGAACAACTTGAGGGCAGTGTTGTTTTCGTCAACGATGACGATGACGAAATCATTTCGTTGACGCCACTTTTTTCCATGACGAAAACGAGACGATGACGAGATAAAAATGGCTCGTTGATGACTAAAACATGACGAGACGTGTGTGAGTTTTCGTTGACGAGACGAGAATAGACGAAAATGTTAGTGGGTGGTCCGTCAGACGTTTAAAATGCATGACATTTCTGCTTATTGTGCATGCCAATTAAAACCGAAAAAAGTACCTGCCGCTATGGCAAGCCGTTTTAGCATTAAATGCTCTTTGCCATACTAGTATGGCAAGCCGTTTTAGCATTCCATCCTTGTTTGTCTTTTATGTTCTAAAACATTCCTTCATTATTGTAATTATTGGTGAAAATAGTCGATCCGGAAGCTCACATTGTGTTGAACTATAGATCTGCTATTTTCACAACTTATAAGTGACACTACCCAACAGCAAAATACTTACTGACCTACATTAATTTGTTAAAAGACTACTTTTTCCCCTTTTTTTGACTAAAACTAGACTAAAACCTTTTTGACTTTTCGTCGACTAAAACTAGACTAAAACCTTCTTGACTTTTCGTCGACTAAAATTGGACTAAAACTATCACATATAGAAGTGACTAAAATTTGACTAAAACTAATAACCATTTTAGTCCAAAAGACTAAGACTAAGACTAAATCTAAGATGGTTGTCAAAAACAACACTGCTTGAGGGTGAGTAAATGATGACAGAATTTTCATTTTGGGTCAACTGTCCCTTTAAGGCTCATTGAATATTTCATAAGATGGGCTATTTAACCCTTAAATGCATACCTCTGGTCTTTAGCGACCCGGAACGTCATTTAATACCCTCTCTCTTCCTTCTCAGCTTTCTCAGTGTCCCTGTTCCTTTGTAAATCTGTTCATTATGAACAATAAAATATAAAAGAATGTGTTTTCTGATTTTTTTTTTTTTTTTTTTTTTTTGTAAAAAGTGTATAGGGTCGCTAGAGACCCAAAGTGTGTGTAATAGTTCAATTCACCTTTAGTCCTCGAGGTGGCACTGTTTGATGGACAACAATGACGTGATGTTTCACTCGTAATTATCGCAGGCATAAAGCAAAAGAATATAATCAGAAAAATTTGAATTGGTTTGAATGGCTTTACAGTAGAGCAATTACTGTATGCAATAAAATATAAGCTGCCAGCGATCAAAATAATGATTTTGAAGTCGAATTTTTGCGAATATGGTTGAGATCCCGAATATGAGCCAGATGCTGAATGTACTGTGGAAGTGCGCTCTGACGATGACGTTAGATGACGGCGATGGTAAAATCATCTGCTCAAATTGAACCCTTCTATGTTTCAAAAGGTAACAAAATATGCTATTTTATTCTTCTGTAATGGTTCTTAAAATATCAAGAGTTTTTTGCTACTGCAGCAGTAAGAGATTCACCCGTGCTTGACATATATGTCCGGGTCACTAAAGACCCGAATATGTAATAGTGATTGGCGAAATAGTCATGCATTTAAGGGGTTAAAATGAAACACAAGATAATATCTGTAAACAATTTGCCAAAAACCGGCACTGTTATCAGTGCATACTTACAACAATAGAATTGTTGAGTTTGTATCTGAGTAAATACACAGATATAATTGTGGAAACACACACACACACACATTTACAAATGAGAAAAACAAGGCAAGTTCAATACTTTTGTTGGTGCAATTTTGTCATTAGTTGCCTTATTAGCTAACTAACTCCAAATGTAGCAATCATTTTTTGCCTGACTGTGAGTTTTGTCTGCTTATCTGGAGTGCTCAGACATGGTGGATGTGCTTGTGAATAGACAATTAGCCACAAAACACCATCAAGGTTAATTTTCTTTGGATGACATTCATTTACACGTTTGACTCACTATGAAATTCAGATGTTTTTGTCACACAGGTAAAGCTACAAGGCATATGTAGAGTGATAACCAAATCAAAATTCATAGCGTTCTGCTGTTTGGAGTGAAATCTCTCTTCACACACAAAGCTGGTAATAGATACCAATGATAATATTGAACTAGGGTATGATGATATTAATGATATTGGGTTAACAACACACACAGACACACATACACACACACACACACACACACACACACACACACACACACACACACACACACACACACACACACACATATATATAGAAATGACTTATCAAAGACTGAAATAACTCTGAGTAGCTACACTAAGTGAATGCCATTTTAACCAGTAACAAGAGGCAGTCCCTGAACACATACTAATTAATAAACAGTGACACTCATAGAAACCACTCATTCTATAAAAAAACACCCACAGAGAGAGAGTACTACAGAGGAGAATCCAGAGATAAGATGGAAACACAACGAACAACTGGTTTATCAGGAGAGCAAGTGAAGACAAAGAGGAGATTAGAATAATGGGTGAAACCCTCTAACTTTAACTGTTTCACTGATAGTCTCAGGACACTTGCAATAAAACTGTGGTGTGTGTGTGTGTGTGTGTGTGTGTGTGTGTGTGTGTGTGTATCAGTTCAGACTAGATATGTGAGTGGTGCGGTGAAATATCAGAAAGACATCAATTCAACATATAAATACTGTTTAATAGTTGGGGTCCTTTTTTAAAATAAATGTAATATTTATATTCACAAAGGATGCGATAAATT
>NC_133376.1:7853259-7869083 GCF_049309525.1 Garra rufa
ACATTATTATTATTTATTCATATTTATTCAACATTTATTATTATTATTATTATTATTATGCGGAAAACAGCTAAGTAGAATTTCTCGAGTTTTTGATTAATAGAATGTTAAGAAGAACAGAATTTAAATAGAAATAGAAATCTTTTGTACCATTATAAATGTCTTTATTATCACTTTTGATTAATTTAAAGCATCCTTGCTAAATAAAAATATAAATTTCTATAATAATATAGAATATTTTGTGAGCAGAAGACAATTCTTAACAGAAAAAGCATTAAAAATCTTACTGTTCAAAAACGTTTGACTGGTTGTGTATTTATTTATTGTTTAAAATGTTAAATTATTATTATTTTATTTTTTTAACTTGATTCATTTAATTTGAAAACACTTTTAAAAATGTGTATAACATGGGAAACTCTCATCATCAAATTCAAAAAGTGTGCCTTAATAGCATCTTTACAAAAACAGAAATCCAAGTATGATATTAGAAAGTTGTTGTTGTTATTTAAATAGTTTCTAATTGTGCACAGAAGCGTGTCTAAACTCAAACTCAAATCTGGTGTATAATTTCTTGCCTCCTCTCCCAGCGTGTCTCACTGTTTTGTCTAGCTTACATTCAGACTCTCTATTAATTTTCCGGTTGCTAAAACACACATCTCCCCAGTTTCTTCGGCACAAACGGATGGTGGGATTACAATACGGTTAATACGGGGATTTCAAGCAAATCCGGTGGTCTTGAGTGGAGCCCTTGGACCCGCACTCATCACTGTCAATGAATGGGCAGAAACATGAAGTGAGACAAGTGGTAGGAGCAAAGCAAACAAGCCCTCGATGGAGCTCAAGTGTCAAACGGGAAACGGAGGGAGGGTGATGAAGTGCACATGGATGAAGGCAAGACAGTCAAGAAAGCGAAAACAGGTAAAGATAGAAAAAGATAAATCACGGTGTTCAGCCTATTCATTCAATAAATGTGTCAATATGAGTCTCATGCTTAGCAAATACTTAGACTGATTAATCGGCATGTCCGATATATCGGCTACTGCTTTTTCCGATAATTCTATAATAAGAGCAGAACAAATAAAACATGTCTTATTTCACTTAAAACTGCCCCCCAAGAGACAATATTTTTTATTAAAAATCACACGTGAACCAATATCCCGTCTTCCCACCACCAATCCACCTTGCTCCCACCCCCTCAAAAAAAATAATAATAATAAAATAAAAAATGAAGAAGGAGAGGGGGGAAAATAGAAGATAATACAATTTCAGTCTCCTGCTGCATTAACTCTTCCTGAGGTTACCATAGCAACGGGCTTCAGGCCCAGACATGGTGATGGGGGGGGGGGGGGGGGGGAGGCCCCCAAGGACAGATGAGAGAGAAAGAGAGAAAGAGAGAAATAGAGAGAGAGTAGCACAAAGCCTAGGCCAATCATCCCGCCACCAGCACACTAAGGGTTAACCCATCAACCGCTGCTCCGCATGCTGATGAGTGCAGTCAGACAAACCTTCAAAGACAGAAGAGAAAACACTTTCCCTTTACAAGAAATTGATTTAATCACTCAAAAATGAGACATGCAGGAAAGGCGTTCTGGTGAAATGATGATCTCCTTTTAGAATCCCTTCTGAGATGCTCATAAACAAATATTAGCTAATAAACATAAATCCTTCTATTAATCATTCTTGATACGTTTTAAGTGGTTTCCTCTCGAATATACAACAATACGGCATTTTTAAAAACAAAGAAACTCTCTGAATTCTCAAGTTCTGCCTTTGTTGAACTTCATTCAGGATGAGTTACAGAATCGCTCTGTGTTCAGTACAAGTCCCTGGGTTTGTACATTGTTCAGTACACTTCCAGAATAAAAATGTCCTGATCATTTACTCGCCCCTATGTCATCCAAGATATTCATGTTTTTCTTTCTACACTCGCAAAGAAATACATTTTTCTGAGGAAAACAAAACATTCCAGGATTTTTCTCCATATAGTGGACTTTAGAGCTAGACAAGATGAGCATTTGAGTTTAAAAAGTATATAAATTGTAAGCTTTTTTAGAAAATAGCAGATCATATTGCTAGATAAATAAGCGATCCTTATTCCTTGGCTCTTTGAAGCTGCATTTTTAACCTTAAATCTGTTGAGCACCACTGACACTCTTAAAAATAAAGGTGCTTCACGATGCAGGTAGAAGTACCTTTTTTGTCTAAATGGTTCCATAAAGAACACCTGAGTTCTTTCTGGTGAAAGAAGGTTCTTCAGATTATAAACAGGTAAGAAAGGGATGTTTTTAAGAGCCTTTGACTGAATTGTTCTTTGTGGAACCAAAATTGGATCTTCTATGGCATCACTGTGAAGAACCTTTTAAAGCACCTTTATTTTTAAGAGTGTAAAGGAATTAAAGGAATACATTTCCTACCGTAAATATATCAAAACTTAATTTTTGATTAGTAATATGCATAGCTAAGAACTTAATTTGGATAACTTTAAAGGCAACTTTCTCAATATTTAGATTTTTTTTCCACCCTCAGATTCCCGATTTTCAAATAGTTTGCCAAATATTGTCCTATCCCAACAAACCATGCATCAATGGAAAGCTTATTTATTCAGCTTAGCATTTCAAATTTGACCCTTATGTTGTTGTTTTTTTTTGTTGTTTTTTGGTCCAGGGTCAAAAAAAAAAACTTAATTAAATCTAATGTTTCCTTGCTGAATAAATATAATCAAATTTACTGCACAGTGCAAAAAGGCATCCAAAATGGTGGAAAAAAATAATAATAATGCAAGACCAGACTGGGACTTCATTCTTCTTAAGTCCATCTCAGGCCTGAGTCCAAAACCATATTTTCTGGAGAAATCTCAGACTTGAATGAGCTGCTTTCGACTAGTCATAGTTAAAACATTGCCTTGGATTTAAGACGGACTTGAGAAGACCAGACTTGAGTACTACAACACTGGGAAAAAGTATAATTTAATTCATTCAATAGCAAATAATATTAAAAGTACAGTTTAATCCAATGACAATTGACTATTTTATGCAATAGGGGTCACAATTGTGGAAAAAAATGAACCCTTAATTAAATCTAATGCTTCCTTGCTAAATAAATATATTAATTTCTTAAAATAAGAAGTGTATATTAATGTAAATGGTGTAGTTAACTGATAAAAGAGGTTGAAATGTATTTCTGTAGAGTGTGACAGATGCTGTTTGATACTGCTTTACTTGTTTTGAACCCATAACATTCCTTTCAAATAGCAGAGGCCAATAAAATATATAAATCTGGCTGAAAACATTTCCCTTGGGTTATAAAATTGTCCCATTATTGTAGTAATTCAAAAATGTATTTTAATCAGAAACCTTGCAAACCTCTCATCTGATAATTGAAATCTATAAACATCAACTCGTGTTTCAAGGCTCGTTGCTGGTCTGTAAGCATGCCAAAAGACATTTCAAACAAAATGAAAATAATCCCACTATCCGCTGACTAAAGTGTCATATCAATTTTAAGCATGCGACGCTCACAATAACGGCAGGCGCGTTACAACATTCCTCCTTGAATTCTTTCACTGTGACTGCCTTCCAAAAATTCCCTATTGGTTTTGAACAGGAAATTCTGATGAATGAACAGGCACCACAAAGCGGCTAATCCCAGAATCCTCTTTCTGAGCATAAACTATCCAACTCACACTTTCAAAGTGCATCTTCCGCACTACATCAATTTGTCACGCCAAAATGGCAGATATTATTGTAAAGTGCACATTTACATGTCATCCAACAACCACAAATGCCGCTCCATAAATAACCCTGGGTCATTTTTCAGCCTGATGGATTGCACTTGGCATCAGATGAAATACAGTTTTTAGCATTAGTTCCAATTGTCACAGTTCATCCACAAGGAAATCCGATATACATGGCAGCATTAAATAAAATTACATGAGTATAATCAGATCTAAGACTTGAACTCTCTAGAGAGCGTCGGCCTTTGAGGCGCTGCCATCCGGACCCTGAAAAATGCGGCGTGATGGTGAAATGGATGAGAGCGAGGTGTCGAACGGGCAGGTCAGAGCAGACACACTGCCAGCGAGCTGACAACCAGCGGCACTGCAGCATCCGTCACTAAGCCAATAGGTCAAAGGTCACTCTGTCTCCAGAGGGTCTAATGAGGAAATATGCCAGAGACCGGAGCACTGGAGCTCTCTTTAACTCACAAACACACTCTCACACACTCATGGTGACAAAGGTTTAGGCCTCAGGAGCTCGAGAGGTCCGCTTGTAATTAATTGGCAGCAGAGGACATCGAAAAGGCTTCGGTCTGATTATACTGGCTACGGATATCTGGAGATGACGGGATTTGATTTCTGCGGGATAATCACAGCATGTGTCTTTTTTCTCGCCGATAATAACGCACCTCCATAATTATATGGTGCACAAGCGGCAAGCTCCTCCAATCAAAGCAAAATTATATTTACTGTGAACGTGGATTTATTTACAAAGAAACTTCCTTTGATGCACCAATAAATACACACTGGCTACGTTCCAAAAGCCAGTGAGCTCCCTACGTAGGCAGCATAATGTGTTCTCAACACAAAGGCTGTTCCAAATGGAAGGCAGCAAAATGTTGCCTTAAAGGCAGCTTCTTTTTGCCAAATTTTACGTCAGTTCCAATATACACAGTGCAAAATGTATCCAAAATGGTGGGAAAAAAAACAGTAATACTCGAGTCCAGACCTGACTTGGTGCATATTTGTGACCCTGGACCACAAAACCTGTCTTAAGTAGCACGGGTATATTTGTAGCAATAGCCAAAAATACATTGTGTTAGTTAAAATTATCGATTTTTCTTTTATGCCAAAAAATTATTAGGATATTAAGTAAAGATCATGTTCCATGAAGATATTTTGTCAATTTCTTACCGTAAATATATCAAAACTTAATTTTTGATTAGTAATATGCATTGCTAAGAACTTCATTTGGACACTTAAAAGGTAACTTTCTCAATATTTAGATTTTTTCCCACCCTCAGAATCCAGATTTTTTAAATAGTTGTATCTCAGCCAAATATTGTCCTATCCTCAATGGAAAGCTTATTTATTCAGCTTAGTATCCATTTCAAATTTGACCCTTATGACTTTTTTTGTTGTCCAGGGTCACATTTTTGTTCACACACACACAAAAAAAGCACTTAAAAACACAAGACACACGACAATGGAATGTTCTCAACACAAAGGCTGTTCCAAATGGAAGGCAGCACTATGTTGCCTTAAAGGAGTAGTTCACTTTCAGAACAAAAATGTACAGATAATGTACTCACCCCCTTGTCATGTCTTTCTTTCTTCAGTCGTAAAGAAATGATGTTTTTTGAGGAAAACATTTCAGGATTTCTCTCCATATAATAGACTTCTATGGTGCCCCCGAGTTTGAACTTCCAAAATGCAGTTTAAATGCAGCTTCAAAGGGCTCTAAATGATCCCAGCCGAGGAATAAGGGTCTTATCTAGCGAAACGATCGGTTATTTTCTAAAAACATTTACAATTTATATACTTTTTTAATCTCTAAACAGAGTACACACAGAGCTAGACAAGACAAGCATTTGAGGTTAAAAGGTATATAAATTGTAATTTTTTTTTTTAGACAATAACCAATTGTTTTGCTAGATAAGACTGTGATGGTTTAGAGCCCTATGAAGCTGCATTTTGGAAGCTCAAACTTGGGGGCACCATAGAAGTCCATTATATGGAGAGAAATCCTGAAATGTTTTCCCCAAAAAACATAATTTCCTTACGACTAAAGAAAGAAAGACATGAACATCTTGGATTACACGGGAGTGAGTACATTATCCGCACATTTTTGTTCTGAAAGTGAACTACTCCTTTAAAGGCAGCTTCTTTTTGCCAAATTTGATGTCACTCCCATTATACACAGTGCAAAAATTAATCCAAAATGGTGGAAAAAAGCAATAATACTCGAGTCCAGACAAGACTGAGACTTCGGTCTTCTCAAGTCCATCTCAAGTCTCATTTTTTCCTGGAGAACTTGGTCTCAGACTTGAATTAGCTGGTCTTGATTAGCCATAGAAAACATGGTCTTTCTGGCAAATTTACGACACTCACAGAATGCATTGCACAAAGCACAGTGCAAAAATGCATCCAAAATGGTGAATAATAATACTCAAGTCAATACAAAACCAGATTAGGACGTCGGTCTTCCCAAGTCCATCTCTAATTAATACTACAGTTTAATCCAATTATAAGTCACTATTTTATGCAATATTGCATTTTTTTTTTTTTAAGTATTGTGTTGTTAGCTTAGCAACATGCTCCTGCAAAATTCTTCAAAGTCTTCCATGCACTTTAGGTAAGAAGACCTTTTTATAATGTAAATACTTTGATTTAGTTGATCTTTTAACCTAAATGCTACATGATACACAAAATTCTGCAAAATATGCAAGATGTGAGCCCACTGATAAAAAAGATGTCTGTCTAGCACATTTTTAATAGCAAAACAATGTAAATGCAGTGCAAAAAAAGGTGTTCCGTGTGAACAGCCCCTTAGAAGACAGCTTCTTATATAGAAAACAGACAGCTCACTTGATTTTAGAACAGAGCCATTGCATGTTGTGAAATTATCATATTTAGGGCAAGCTTCTAAAGATAAAGGCAGTAACGGTAACAAAAAATGGAGAGCTAAGAAGCAGAATGACCTAATTTTGAAGCATAAATCACAAGAACAAAGGCAGACACAATGGGTGAAGGAAAGAAATCTTTTTGTTCCCTTTCTTTTGGAAGGGAGGTAATGCTCTTCTACCTTGATTTTTGGGATAACATGCTGAGTAGAGTCACCAAAGTGATTGTAATTTGGCAGCCTGGGAGGAAAAAGTTTGTACCCCTCTGGCTCAGTCACCTTTCCAGCTGGGTCTCATTTCCCCCGGACACGGAGGAGCTCAAATGAACACAGAGCTGACAAAGTCATCAAGGTGACTTTTCTTACAGCTATGGAGCTCCACCAAGCAGCTCCTTAGAGATTTCAGCCTGTTAAAGAATGAAAACATCTAAGACAGACTCAAATCTTTCGCATTGACTAGGGCTAAACAAGCAGCTCTCACATTTTCCTGCCATACTGGGGTATAGGAACGTCAACATCCTGCAGCGAACTCAATACAAGCCAACCGCATCTCACCAAACTCCCACAATCCAGCAGGTTTAATGTTTGTTGACATGTTATGTCCTACCCTATTTATAGCCTGTGGTTGGACCGCCGTACCGCCGAATGGAACAGCTGCACGCCCATACAGACCCGAGATGAAGTCAGGCGAAGAGGAAAGAGCCGAACGGAGAGCGAGCAGAGCCTGTTCCACAGCTGCTCGAGCCACCTGGATGGCACTGGGTCTTGGAGCGGAGCATGTGGTCCCACATGACCTCTGTGAAGTGTTTTAAGCAGATAGCACATACTATCCGCTCGATTGATTAATCGTATGACATTTTATCTCAGGTTGGACCACGGCTTAATCTGTTGTACATACTTCTAGGGGTCTAGATAAATATAGATGTACTTTGGCAGTCTATGAGTCCATTAGAGACATTAGGTAGACTAGATGGTGTCCTAAACAGAAAAGATTTCGCTATACCACAGAGTCTCACACAGGACAACATATACACAGAAAAAGAAAAAGAAAAGTAACTAAGCAAGAAACAGGTAAACATAATTAGCAGCCAACAAGAACAGCAACCCAGCTAGGAAATCAAGAAAACAACCACATAAATGAGAAAAATTATACTAAAGAGCAAAATAAGATTCCCAAAATGGAAATGCACAAACAAGACGTGAACGCAATATAGATTTGTGCAGCTATTAGTGTCTGTCACAGCCATGTGGGTTCGAATGAGTCTTATCCAATCAGACTTCATACTCAGAATAATAATTTAAAATATTAGCTTTAAGTCTTATCTTCTTAAAGCTTATCTGAAAAATAAACGCTGTTATAGACGGAAGTTATTTTTACTTTCAACAGCAGCTTGACGCAGCTACAAAATGCACTGAGCAGCGCTGTCATCAGAAATCACCAACAGATGAAAGGATATTAACGTTATGACAAAGATAGCGCTTTCGTCAGCGGACATTCAAACTAATGTTTTATGATGAATATGAGATTGAGCTAAAGAATGAATGCTGTATCAGATGCAGGTAATCACACATACCATCTCATAATACTCTACTACACATGATACACTGCTTTCACTACAGTAATACAATACGTTTTTAATAAAGCAACTCAATGTTCCTTCATTACTAGTTCTAAAGTGACGTTTCAGAATTAGTAACGGAGGCTTGGGCTCAGCTGTTCAACTGAATCCGTATCAGAAGGAAATAGTTCTGCACAAAAGAGGGCTTTTTTGAAGATACTCCGTTGGTATTTTGTTTATGTATTTACACACGCATGCCGTCAAACTGTTGTATAAATGCAATATCACACTCGTAGATGTGCAATATCTCACGTCTACTCGTGTGATATTGCTCATATATAATACAATATAATCATACCATCCACCCCTAATCCAAGGCATGTTTTATTTATTTATTTATGTACTTTCTTGCTTGCTTATAAGGGTATCATGTTTGAGATTATCTGTGGTTTTGGCACAGTAGGGAATGCAACCTCCCCCAAACCCCCTCAAAAAAAATGTACTGCCATCCATATTAGCGTTGTCTTATCACAGCGGTCTCCATCGCTCTGTGGCGACATGCCTCCCTCTAATAGATCCTCTATTGACCACAAAGGTCTGACTGTAGACCCCATCATCTGTTTGATTCTGTTCTTGAAGTGAGTGTTCTCCACCACCCCCCTTACCCCCCATCAGCATTTATGCATTATGCATGCCAAACACTTGTGTTTTGTAGATCAGAAATCTCCTTTTGAATAGGGAGGCTTTTTCCAAAGCCAAACAAGTGTGACAGTTTGTCCTTTGAGTGTGTCTGGAAACATTATTTGTTCATTTGTTCGGTTTTTCTTTTTTTTCTGCCTCTCTTTTATTCCCCCTCTAGAAGTGAGCGATTTGCACGGCCTGTTTAAATATTCCTGCTTTTATTTCCATTTTACATGATCGTTGTCAACATGCAGCCACAAAGACTTCAAATGAGCACAACTTGTCACGTTTATGAGCCGGAATTTAAGGCGAAGCTGACTCTCTTGTTGAGCTATTGTTGAGGGTAAATATTTGATACAAAGCTAGGCTCTTTTGTGTTGTCAAGGCATTCGAAAGATGATAGTAATGGATACGGCTCTGAAAACTCGGCCGGGCGCCAAGCGAAAGAGTCTGAATTCCGACTGAGCATCTTCACAAATCGCATATTTTAGCGAGTGACCAGCGCTTGTTAGCAGGAAGCACTCTGAAAAAAACAAAACAATGCAAGCTGCATCTCCCGTCAACATCAGCTGTGAAACGCAACAAATAAACCCTTATATCGATTCCTCCGGGACCCTGTCGAGTTTCAAAATAAATGTGTGATTCAATCCAGGTTTTAACTGATGTCATGTTAAGGAATTGTTTCAAATGTGCTCTCTTACTCCAGAAAATTGGCTGAGCGCCTGATTTGTAATTTTAGAGGCGTCATGCACACAGACTACAAAATCCCCTCTCTGGTTAGTAAAATAAATTCTGCAGTTGGTTCATGTAATTAACAAGGATATCATTTTAATGGGAGTTACTGCAGAGGGACACGGCATAAATAATCATTGTTCTGCAGTCTTTTGATTTCAAAAACGCATTTTATATCATTTAATAGCCACGGATGCATTCTTCTCACATTACCATAATAAAATAAACGACTCGCGTATCACAATATAAACACTATTATTGAGATTTGGGCCTTTGCGTTTGACAACAATGGATTTAATGACTGACATTATAACCATATTCATCTAAAATTACTGCCTCTGTCAATTCAAGAAGCAGGATTTGTCATGGCAATATGTCTGCGGGAATGTGACTCTCCTGCGTGTGGGGAATATTTCATGACAAAGGAGGAATGCGGTCTATTAAAACAATCCATACAAAACCGGTCTGAGCAACAGCCAATATGCCTTGTCATTCTCTCAATTGGAAGTGAGATGGATGGCTGTTTATACGGCCTTTGTTTGTTTACGTATGGCTGTGTGTGTTTGTAGTCCACCGTACATACTGTATGTTCTGTTTTAAAGCTGTGGTTTGTTCATAAAGCACTATGACAAGACAAAGAGCCACATCCCAGCATGTTTCTTGACAGTAGAGTGTGTCAAAGAGAGGCGGATGGGGGTATCAACGCACTATAGGCAAACTCAACCCATTTCCCACCCCCGTGGCTGGTGGAGCGGGGGGTCTGTGGGCCACAGAGCCCACACACACACACACACACACACAAACCTCAACACAGCGGAGCGTAGATTACGTCAACACTCACTCTCACCAACTGCCTCCTGTTGTGACTAATTGTTTGCTGTGATAAAGGGCTGTGAGCATCTGAAGTGCATTACATGGCAACAGCAGAAATACATAGAGAATTTAATGGCTAAGCATTGTGTATACTTAGCAAAAAAATAATAAATTAACCAACCACAAAACTTTGGAATGGTATTTTACATTACCTCACACATAACCTCATATTCTTGTTGATCAAATCAGCAAAAGTTGTGTTTTAATGTGATTTCCCAGCATGTAATGTGCTAGTAATTCTGACATATATCTGTTATCAGCCATAACATGCTAATAATTATCATTTCATCTGTATAATTTAATATTGTACAACCCTAGTAATTATGACCAATACCAATTTACTTCTGTCATGTTTCTTTAACTCCACCCCCAACTAGAGCTCACAGAAAATTCAGTTACCCACTGGTAATTACAAATTGCGGTGGTATTCATGTGTGCTCATCTTGTAAATGTGATTATTCTGTGATGACTTGAAGGCAGCATTTGTTCACACACATATAGCGCACCTTCTTCAGATGTGCTACCACTCTTCAACACATCCCTCTCACTCAAGCATCTGCAAGGAGGAGCTGAAAAAAAAAGCTGCACAATTACCGCTAGCGCCTCTAGACAACAATCTGGCTATGAGCCTTCACCATTATCACAGCCGTCTGTTTGGTGTTGGGTGCTTTGTTCCGATGAGTGTTTCACTTGCATGCATACCTCAGGGATGTGTTTGTATAACAGGGTGAAACATACAACCTCTGAGTTTGAGGTTGAAATGCTTTAACAGTATTTTCTGTGTTTTTCTGTTCTTTGTCGGCCTTCTGAAGTATCTGACCTAGTCTCTGCCCACAAACCACCAACGGACCATCACTGACCATCTGATGCAAGAGTTCGCAGGTTCTTATCAGTCTGTTGGACGCAAAGTCTTATTCACAAGTTCCCAACTGTTAGAATGAGCATTTCTGGTGAAGAACCAGTTGGACAGTTGGGCCAAAGTTAGCAGTGTCAAATTGGTGATAGATTTTCAAAAGTTTTGTTTAGAGATGTCCTGATTACATCTGTTGTTTAGATTAATTCTCAAACTCTATCCTTTAATCTCTACGTTTTTAAAATTCCAGTAAACAATCTTGCAAATGTAGCCAAGTCATTGTCGTGTCATCGCAGTCGTCCCACACAGATATGTTCTAAATTCCACTATTATGTCATAAGGAGTAAAAATAATCACAAGTGCATTGTCATTGTCATTCACTGTATCCCATTCACTGTTGCGATCTGGTGAATAAGCTAAATTGAAATAAGCCCACTGCAACAAGTTCTCGTGGCTAACTATTTTACATATTCACCAATGGAAAATCAAACTGAAACCCTTTAAAATAGTTACATTTTCTCATGAGATCTGGTTGCCTGTTGGCATAAATTAATTCTGAAATACAATTTGGGAATCAAATCAGAAAATAAAATATTCCAATACCCATTGTGCACTGTGTCTTATTGTGGCCTACTGGCACATTAGTGATTTAGTTGAGACCAGCTCTTTTGAGTCTGTGTCTAGGCCAAAACCTGAATAGGTTTGGTTTGAGTTAAGACTGAGACCAGAAGAGAGTCTAAAGTGTCAAAGCCAAGATAAAGACTAGAAGAGGGTCAAATCCAAATCAAGGCAGATACTAGAAGAGGTTTGAGTCAAGACCAAGACCTGAAGAGGTTCTGTAGTGTCAGAGTCAAGTTCAAGAACAGATGAGAGGTGAATCTGAGTCAAGATCGAGACCTGAAAAGGGTCTATAGTGTCCAAGTCAATATTGAGACCACATTAGGGTTAAGTCTGAGTCAAGACCAAGACCTGTAGAGGGTCTGTAGTGTATAAGTCAAGATTGAGACCAGATGAGGGTGGAGTCTGAGTCAAAACAGAGACCTGAAGTGGGTCTGTAGTGTCCGAGTCAAGATTGAGACCAGATGAAGGTTGAGTCTGACTAAAGACAGAGGCATGAAGAGGGTCTAAAGTGTCAAAGTTAAGACCAGAAGAGCGTCGGGTCCAATTCAAGACAGATACTAGAAGCAGACTGAGTCTGAGTCATGACCGAGACCTAAAGAGGGTCTGTAGTGTCCAAGTCAAGATCGAGACCAGATGGGGGTTGAGTCTGAGTCAAGACAGAGGCATGAAGAGGGTCTAAAGCATCAAAGTCAAGCCCAGAAGAGGGTCATGTCCAAGTCAAATCAGATACTAGAAAAGGATTGAGTTACCCCCGAGACCTAAAGAGGATCTGTTGTGTCCGAGTCATAATCGAGACCAGATGAGGGTCAAGTCTGAGACAAGACAGAGACACGAAGAGGGTCTAAAGTGTCAAAGTCAAGACCAGAAGAGAGTCGAGTCCAAGTCAAGACAGATACTAGAAGAAGGTTTGTAGTGTCCATGTCAAGATCAAGACCTGAAAAAGGTCAAGTCTGAGTCAAGACTGAGACCTGAAGAGGTTCTGAAATTTGATTCCAAGTCAAGAAAGAGACCAGACGAAGGTTGAGTCTAAGCCAAGACCAAGACCCGAAGAGGATCTAAAGTGATGGAGTCATAACCAAGACATGAAGAGGCTTGAGTCCAAGTCAAGAAAGAGACCAGATGAGGGTCAAGTCTGAGTCATGACCAACACCTGAAGAGAATCTAAAGTGATGGAGTCATGACCTTAGCAAAAAGAGGGTTGAGTCCAAGTCAAGACCAACACCTGAAGAGGATCTACAGATGTCAACTCAAGACCAAGCCTAGTGCTCCCGAGTCCATGACAAGACCAAGTCCATGAAAAAATCTCCATGGACTCAGTCCTGAGATTCTTAGACTTAGATTTAGACTTCAGACTAAATCTAGTCTCTAGTGCTACAACACTTATTATGTTACAGCCTCATGAACAGTGACTAAGGGGAGAATTATGCTCTGAATATAACCAACAGCATGCTGTGGTTTGGAACACAGGGGAAAAAAATTATCATTTTTGAAAACAGCTTGCATGCCAAAACTTCAAATACTTCACCCATGACTTCACATTCCACTGTGAGTCCATTCACAAACCACTTTATAGATTTACAGAATTTATGACTTATGCCCACAGCATGTTTCTGAACCTCACATCAACCCATGTGAAGTGAAAGAGGTAGCGCTGGTGCGGTGGGCTGTTGGAGCCCCCTCCCCATCCTTACTCATGGCTGCCAGGATACCCTTATCTCCATCCACAGGGCCTGTGCTATCTGCATCCCCCACCCCGACCCACCACGGTTACGCCAGAGCGGTGGGGCCACAGACTCCAGCTCACGGAGCAGAGTAAGACCTGGCATTCCTGTAAAGCTCAGATACCATTCAGGTCCCTCATTCAGGAAGGCTGCCACAGGAAACGGGCCCTCACCCGAGACCAAAAGGCCCACCACAGTCAAACACAACCCTATAATGCATACATCAACACACACGCAATGCACTCTACTCAGGGTCTTAATAAAATGTGTTTCGTCAATGATTGTGTCATCATTTTAGCATAGTAACACCATAACTGTCATTGTTGCACTGCTCATAACACTTCCTGATGTCAAGTAATGTGCAAATAACATACTGTGCTTTCACTTATGAATATTTAGGGTATCAAAATCAGATATCTGACAGAGCTGTTTTAATCCAGTTTTAAATTTATGTCTGAAAAATCACAACAGATGGTGATAAATTCATGAGCTAGTCTCCACAAATTCTTGTATACATGCTACTGAAAATCTTTCACAATCAACACAACCCAGATATATCAAACAAGACGCACTTTTTACTAAACGAATGCTGGCTTTGTTAATGCATTGTTACGATTGCTTGACTAGGCTGTAGGGAGATAGTAACACATTCACGGTTTCGAATTGATTTCCATGTTTTCTGGATTGTTGGGTATCAATCAACAACTGCTGACTGTGTCTAATATGACCCTAATGAGAATGTACAATGTTAATTGGTAGCATAAGCATAGTTCAGCCTGATCAATATTATTGAGAACCAGCACGCACGCACACACACGGACTGGCTTTGGTATAGTTGACACTTCCTCTAAAGATTTCTTTGCCCAGATAGCATGCGTCTGTTGTTTCCTCTCTCTCAGCCATTCCTGCCAATATCTTTGTTCTTTTTTTTGCTTGCTTGTTCTATTCATGGATTTGTATGTAATGACTATAAAACAAGGGGCAATTAAACTTACATTCTGAGAGAGATCGACTCAATGTTTCCAATCAAACACATTTGAAATTACCATTCAGAAGGTTTATTTGGATTATTTGCCATGCAAGACCCTGCCAATAAGTAAACTCATTTGGAGGAACAATTACCCTAAATTAAAACCGCTTGTCTTGACATCTTCACAAGTAAGTTCTCAGCCACCGCTACAAGTTCTGATTGGTTTTGATGGATTTTGCCAACAGTCAATGTTCCTACAGAAACTATATTGTACAGAGGACTGATTCAGTTCGATACCAGAGGTATTGAATGACGTCAAGCCAGACTGAATATGCAGGTCAAGACAGCCGTGACAAAATACGGCTATTCCACAGTTTAATTTGCTCTATTGCTTGTTTCTTTGTTCTTCATTACTGTTTAGTTGAATAATTACCTGAGGCAATGTTTACTATTTAAGCCCTGCTGAAAAAACAGCTAAAACCAGCTTAGACTGGTTGGCTGGTTTTAGCTGGTCAGCAGGCTGGTTTTAGAGGGGTTTTGGCCACTGGGCAGGCAGGGAGACCACCAGCTAAAACCAACCTGACCAGCCTGGCCAGACTAGGAGACCAGTTAAAACCAGCTACTTCCAGCTTAAAGAAGCCTAGGCTGGTTTTAGCTGTGTTTTTTTTTTTTTTTCAGCAGGGAGAAGGATGCATGCCATTGTTAATATTCATATTAATATGTAAAATAACAAAGCATATTCAATAAAGCAGGTTGTTTCAAACTAATATACAGTTGTGCTCATATGCTTACAAACCCTTTGCAGAGTATGCAAAATGTCAATAATTTTAACGAAATAAGACGGATCATGAAAATTGCGTTTTTTTTTAGTACTCTCCTGAATAAGCTATTTCACATAACAGATATTTATATATACTGAAATCACTGAATATATGAACTGAATTGATAAAAATGACTTCATTCAAAAGTTTACATACCTTGAATCTTAATACTGTGTGTTGTTTCCTGGATGATTCACGGTTGTTTTTATGTTTTGTGATAGTTGTTCATTAGTCCTGTGTTTGTCCTGAGCAGTTCGGCAGCCTGCTGTTCTTTAGAAAAAAACTCATTCTTTGACATTATTTTTTTTGTGATCCATCTTTTCACACTAAGGACAATTGAGGGACTCATACATAACTATTACAAAAGATGAAAACA
>NC_133376.1:7869583-7884961 GCF_049309525.1 Garra rufa
CTTCTGAAGCCCTGGCTTCCTGTCTGCCGCTTTATGGGCCATTTTAGCATGAAGTCCCCGCGGTGCTTCTGTAACTAAAAGGTTTGATTTTCCAGCCGACGGGAGGACGTGAAAAGCCTGCAGGGTTCACTCGGCTACAGAAACGCTGGGGGAATTATCTAAACATGGAGGCAAAGAGTTAATGTTGCACTAATGTTAACACCTTTGCGGTTGTCATGAAATAAAAATAAAATAAAATAAAATAAAATAAAATTAAATAAAATAAAATTAAATAAAATTAAATTAAATTAAATTAAATTAAATTAAATTAAATTAAATTAAATTAAATTAAATTAAATTAAAATTCACTGCATAATTCTGCACTGTTAAAAACTAATGATAAAAAATAAAAATGTATTTAAAAAAATTTAAAAACAGTACAATTGTTGTGAAGTTATATTTACATTTTTTTTATATATTTAAAGCACAACATATTTAAAGTATTATTTATATATATTTTTATATAAAAAATAGATACATGGGGGGATACATAAATAAAATTATAATTAAATTAAATTAAATTAAATTAAATTAAATTAAATTAAATTAAATTAAATTAACTGCATAATCCTGCACCGTTAAAAACGAATGATAAAAAAGTATTTAAAAAATATTTTAACAAAATTAAAAACAGCATAATTGTTGTGAATTTATATTTACAATCATAATGATTATATACTAAAAGCACAACAAATTTAAAGTATTATTTATATATATATATATATATATATATATATATATATATAGGGGGGATACATAAAAAAAATAAGATATGATAATAATCATAATAATTATATATTTAACGTAATACACATTTAAAGTATGAAAAACTATAAAAAAATATTATTGTTTTCAATGCAAATCAATTTTACAATCATATTTAAAATGTTACTTACTATAATTAAACTATATATAATACATTAGCTGGAAAAAGATGGTGCTCATCAAAAACATTAATGACAGTTTTTTTTTTCTTATTTTTGTAAACCTATTGTTATTGATGCTAACAAAACTGTTTTAAGTTAAGTTTAATTTTCCCATAAATTAATTTCCAATGAATTAATTAATCAATCACCTACACTACCAGTCAAAGGTTTTTGCTGTAAAATAAATTTTTATTAAATAAATGTTATACTAATATACTTATTTATATAATTATATAAATTAATACTTTTATTTAGCAAGGATGCTTTATATTGATCAAAAGTGATGACAAAGACATTTATAATGTTACAAAAGATTTCTATTTCAGATAAATGCTGTTCTTCTGAACTTTCTTTTTATCAAAGAAACCTAAAAAAATCTACTCAGCTGTGCTCAACATAGTAATAATAAAGGTTTTTTGAGCAGCAAATTTGAAAATATATTCCAATAGAAAACGTCTAGGTTACGAAGGTAACCCTCGTTCCCTGAAAGAGAGGAACGGAGACGTTACATATGGGAACTCGCTTGAGAGTCCAATCATCTCTGAGCCTTATTCAAAAGGCCAATGAAAATTGGCGAGTGGCATTTGCATGCCAAGCCACTCCCCCGTACATACGGGTATATAAGATGGCGGTGTTACATATGGAGGGTGACAGAGAGATCCCAAAAGGGTATGAGGTGTGGTCTGGGAGGATTAATCCTTCTCGCACCTTGCAGGAACCTCTCGATGAGTTGGTGCTTACCCAGGGATGTTCCATCCACTGCATCATGATACGCTGCAATAGCAGCAACGTACACTTTGAGAGTCAAAGGGGACAGCCTGCGCTCCAACTTCTCTTGCAGGAAGGAAAGCACTACTACAATCGTGCATCTCTGTGGGTCCTCTCCTCGAGAGGAACACCAGTCAACGAACAGACCCCACCTCAGTGCGTAAGCCTGCCTCATAGAGGGAGCTCGGGACTGAGTGATGGTATTTATCACGGCCTGGGAAAGGCTGGCAAGGTCTGACGTTCCACAGGGCGGGGCGCGGGTGCCAAATTGTGCCCATCCCCTGAGAAAAAAGGTCCTTCCTCAAGGGGATCTTCCAGGGAGGGGCTGCCACGAGGGAAATTAGTTCTGGGAACCAGGTCCGGGTGGGCCAGTGTGGCGCAACCAGCAAGACCTTCTCCTCGTCCTCCCTGATCTCGCACAGGGTCTGTGCAAGGAGGCTCACTGGGGGAAAGGTGTACTTGAGCCCCGGAGGCCAGCTGTGTGCCAGTGCGTCTCTGCCGAGGGAAGCCTTGGTCAGGGAGTAAAAGAGCTGGCAGTGGGAGGATTCGGGGGAGGCAAACAGATCTATCTGAGATTCGCCGAAATGACTCCAAATCAGCTGGACTGTCTCGGGGTGGAGTTCCCCTGGTATGTGAACAGCACGTAGCGATTTCAGCCACGTTTGACAAAGGAGCAGACGGCGAGCGAGTTGTGACATGCGAGGAGAGCGGAGACCGCCTTGGCGATTAATATACGCCACAGTCGCAGTGCTGTCGGTACGTACAAGCACGTGTTTCTGGCGCAACGTCGATCGGAAGCGACGAAGGGCCAGAATCACAACCAACAACTCGAGGCAATTGATATGCCACTGCAGTCGAGGTCCTGTCCAGGAGCCCGATGCTGCTTGCCCGTTGCACACAGCACCCCAACCCCTGGAGGAGGCATCCGTGTAAACCACGACATGTCTGGACACCTGTACCAGGGGCACTCCGGCCCGTAGGAAGACAGGGTCTGACCACGGGCTGAACAGGCGGCGACACTGCGGGGAAACGCCAATCCGGAGTGTGCCACGGTGCCATGCCCGTCTCGGGACTCGGTCGTGTAGCCAGCGCTGAAGCGGTCTCATATGAAGCAAGCCCAGCGGCGTCACCGCGGCTACAGCTGCCATATGCCCCAGGAGCCTCTGAAATGTCTTGAGAGGAACCGCTGTCTTGTGTCTGAATCAGTCCAGACACTTCAGCACTGACTGCGCGCACTCGTTTGTGAGGCGTGCTGTCATGTTGATCGAGTCCAGCTCCACACCGAGAAAAGAGATCCTCTGCACAGGGGAGAGTTTGCTCTTTTCTCAGTTAAACTGAAGGCCCAGATGGCTGAGGTGCTGAAGCACCAGGTCCCTCTGTTCGCACAGATCTCGCAAGTGAGCTATGAGAAGCCAGTCGTCAAGATAGTTGAGGATGCGAAAGCCTGACTGCCAAAGAGGGGTCAGGGTTGCCTCCGCGACCTTCGTGAAGACGTGGGGAGAGAGGGACAGGCCAAATGGGAGCACTTTGTACTGATACGCTCGACCTTCGAAGGCAAACCATAGAAAGGGTCTGTGACAAGGAAGGATCGAGACGTGAAAGTACGCGTCCTTCAGGTCGATGGCTGCAAACCAATCCTGGGGACGGATGCATGTCAGCATGCGCTTCGTCATGAGCATCCTGAACGGCAGCCTGAGAAGGGACCGATTCAGGGCTCTGAGATCCAGGATAGGTCTTAACCCACCGCTCTTTTTGGGCACGATGAAGTAGGGACTCTAGAACCCTGACTTCATCTCGGCTGGAGGGACAGGCTCGATCGCATCCTTCGCCAGTAGGACTGCGACATCCACACGCAGGACAGCGGCATGCGTGTCCGAATGGACAGAAGTGAACAGGACGCCTCTGTACCTGGGCGGACGCCTGGCGAACTGAATCGCATAGCCGAGACGTACCATCCGTATCAACCACCGCGAGGGGCTGGGAAGCTGAAGCCAGGCTCCTAGCCGAGTTGCCAGGGGTATCAAGGGAACGTTGACCGACGTGACCATGGTGGGACAGCCTGGGGGGGAAGGGAAGGGGACTGAACCCAGAAAGATGAACGTCCTGGAGAAAAGTCAGACTGCCATAAGCAGCGCTTACCTTCTTCCCTGGTTCCCGCGCTGGCGATATGAGGCTCCGAGTCTGGTTCCCGAGGAGTGTAAGTGCTGCTCGAAAGGGGAACTCGGGGCCGAGGCCCCAGAGGTGAGGAGAATTGCTCTTTCTGTGAGGCTGGAGGCTGGGCCACCGGCGGAGGGATGGTAGCTTCGCGGCGGGGCAAGATGTGCTTGATGGCCTCCGTCTGGGGAGCCGCCTTGCAAAGGAGCGGCGGCTTTTCAGCGTAACCATGGTCATGCGTTTGCAATGAACGCACGAACCATCCGTGAACACTGCCTCAGCATGTTCTCGGCCCAGACATGTAAGGCAGTGTTCATGACCGTCCAGAGAGGTGAGGAAACTGCCATACCCAGAAGCGCACGGCTGGAAAACCATTCTGAAAAGAACGTTTTTACACAGCCGTGAGAAATCACTCTTTTAGTCCCGGTCTGCCCAGGGAGGAACCGCGGCACCACTGTGCACTCAGGGGGCTCACTCGCTGGAGCGCAGGAGGCTTGTTTATGGGCGTGAAAATGGCCGCCCGCAGGATCCCGCTGGCGGCTGCCAAACACTCTTTTAGATGTTACTCTTTTAGATGGCAGCGCACCAGCGGGATAGAGTAGAGCAGAGAGCAGGAACGGTTTCGTTTTCTCAATGAAGGCTCGAGCATAGAGGCTCCGAAGCAAAACTCTGAATGATTGCCTGCATGCCGCCATCTTATATACCCGTATGTACGGGGGAGTGGCTTGGCATGCAAATGCCACTTGCCAATTTTCATTGGCCTTTTGAACAAGGCTCAGAGATGATTGGACTCTCAAGCGAGTTCCCATATGTAACGTCGTAGTGAAACGACTGAAGGGGAACAGTTCTTTCAAATAGTAAAAATATTTCAGCTTTTTACTCTTTTTATTGTACTTTGGATCTTTGGAGACTTAAAAAAAAAAAAAACATGAAAAATCTTACTGTTCAAAAACTTTTGACTGGTAGTGTACATAAGTTAAAAACACCAGATTTTGTAACCAAATGTTTACTTTTCCAGTTTAAGTTTCCAAAACGCCCTAAACTCTCTCATATTGGCTCCAGGTCAACAAGCCCTGGACTGTCACTGTAAAAGGGAAAGCCAAATAATATCTAGAAACAACAGCAAAACAACTGATTCACATTTCCACTCAGAAGAACACTCCCTTATTTCTTTTGCAAAAGAAGATAAAGTAAATTATGAATATAAATGTACAAAATGAAACCAAAGGGGGCCCAATTTTGGTAAAACTGTCTGTTGCACCAAGACAAGTGTTACAGCAAACACATTCCCTGAGAAATGATAAATTCAGAAAGGAAAAAACAAAAGCGTCTGCCGAAATAGCACCACCTGCTTTGATTGAATGATTCGTGCCACTGAAGGCTTCTGAGGTGTGAGGAAAACACTGCTATTATGGTTGTTATTATGCAACAGTCGACCATAACTCAGCTGCGCGCAACAACGAGGGTGTCAGCACGTCAAACGTGTTCATTGCTGTTTATTTATGCATGAATATGCATTGCGATACTACAGCAGCATCTGACACTCTCCTACCTGAGAATGAAAACGCCTGGCACTCAAAGCCATCACACAGACAGAGAGGAACATGATGTTTGAAGCTCTTGATGGAATAATAGAGTGCTCTATAAACATCCTCTGTATAAGACGTGCCGTCTAATCTAAGCGGACCGAAGTAATAGAGCTTTTTTGCTATATTCACAGATATGAATCTGCGAAAGATTTCTTATAAAAGAGAAAGACGGATAGATGCAATCAATAATGTGCAACAAATAGGCTGAGAAGCACTTTGAAGAGTGATTGCTGGGGTAGCACACTGTTTTTTTTTTTTTTTTTTTATGACTGAATGAAAAGTAAAAAAAAGGAAAAGATTCTCCTGAATGACTTTAATGGGTCATTTTTATGCTTTAAGACATAATATATTAATATAACAGGCATCTCTAAATTTATATTCTAACCAATTAATTTATATAAGTGTAACATTAGCATTAATATTATTACATAAAACATTAACAATAAACATATTTAAATACATTTAAATAAATAAATACATTTTATAGTGTAAAACAAAAACAAATAAAATAATAATTATTATTGTACACTTTGATATGATAGCTATTATCTGTTTTATGTCATAATATTAATGATATTGATAATTATTATAAAATTACTTTGTTAAATATCACTAAAATAATTTTAAAAATGAGTTTTTTATATTAATAATAATAAACAGTACTGAATACTTTAATAAATGTTTTTTTTTTATTATTACAAAACAATTTAAAATAGTTTTGGTAGCATCAATAACAATAGGTTTAATAAAAAAAACTGGAGAAAAAAATGAATTATGCTTTTTAATTATAGTGTTATTATATTTTATGTCATAATATTAATAGTATTGATTTTTTTTTTACTTTGTTAAATATTGTTTGACTTTAAATAATAATAATAATAATAATAATAGTAATAATAATTATTATTATTAAAACACCATTAAATTACAGGACATAAAGTTCAGAAAATAAAATAAAGGAAATAAAAGTTAAAATGACATCTGTATATTTTGTCCAACGAGTAAATAAAATAAAATAAAATAAAATAAAACATTACATTTTACTACAAAATATAATAATTACTTTGTTAAACAGTGTTTTGAACTTAAATAATAATAACAGTAATAATAATATTTTTTTTTATTATTATTATTATTATATTATTATTTATTTGTTTTTTTAACACTATAAAGTTAAAGGCAATAACGTTTAGGAAATCAAGGTTCAAATGTATATTTCATGTATGCTTTGTCCAACCAGTCTAAAATAAAATAAAATTAAATTAAATTAAATTAAATTAAATAAAATACTTTTACCTTGAAATATTATTAATATTAATATTATGTCAACACTATAAAATTACATGAAATAAAGTTCAGGAAATAAAAGTTTAAATGACTTATATGACTATAAATTCATGTATACTTTGTCCAACCAGTGAAAAAAAAAAAAAAAAAAAAAAAAAAATCCAACAAAATTTAAAATAAAATTCAAACTTTAAATCAAAAGGCTTCAAAGGCCATGAGAAGCATTATGTCTTTTTGACTGGTGGAGTCTCTACCTTCCCTTTTATCGCCTTCAAAGCAAGACGTCCAGCTCAAGCTAGCATCAAATTGTAAACGTGCTGCTCTCCAGAACTTTCTCCCCTCCGGTGAGATCAGTCTCCATGCATCTGTGGCCCTTTTGTTACTCAACGGCTCTTAACAGCTCTATGAGTTTCTCACAGGGAGATAGTCTTCCATTTAAAGCATTTTGGCTTCAATTCATTTTCTTATCTCAGCTTTTCTCTCCTTCTCTGATAAAGATGTGTGTTCCTTTCCGATCTTTATCAAACAATAAAAGCCAGGGGGACTTTCAGAGCAGTAGAGCAGCTAGAATGACAACACTCTTAGGAGTTTTTTTTTTTTTCCCAGCCACTTTTAGCTCAATGTGAATGAGCCACGTTTAATGGGACAAATTAGCATGTGCTGTGAAAATAGGCGGACAGTTGGACGTGAATGACGGAGCTCCGTGTGATTGTGATATTTGGCAGGCGCGACTGCTCTTTAGCGCTTCTGCAGCTCCCAATAAACAAGGTGAGATTCCATTTTTACATGCTGGAGCCAAACGCCGGACACTGTTTGTTCAGTCCTGACGCCTTACTATATGGATGTCAACACACAAATACTCATGCAGAAACATCATGGACAATCAAATATTTTTTTTTATTTTTATTATTTAATTATATTAATATTACTTCACATATTAGTTACACGTTATCATCTTTCAAAGGAGAAAATATGTGGTAAAAAGTGTTCTATAACACCGTAACAGAACTCACAACAGTGATGTTTTAGTATCACTGGGATACGATTATAGTTTTTATTAATTAAGTAATTAATGTATTTATTGAGCTAGATTGTTTTTTTTTTTTAAATGTCTATATAGTTTTGATTATAGTTTTGCTTCAGTTTTTGGTTATGTTAGCACATCAAGCTAAACAAATGAAAATGAGAAATTTTGGCTTGGAAATTAGCTGGAATAAAATGAGTTTAACCCTCTGGGCCTCCTCATTAAGGGGTCACACTTGGCTCCCTCGCGGTCAAAAGTGACCGAAGCCTTAAAAAGTAACTTTTTTTTTTCTTCAGGAAAATCAATTAAATACATTTTTGTTCAATAATATTTTGTAATTATTATTTAGAATTTTGAGCATTTTTTGTGAATCTATGCAATATTTATACAGTTTTAATGAGCAATTTTTTCCCAGTAGAATTATATTTTATATTATATTTTTTAATTAATTATGTATTTATTATTTTTCAATAAATACAACATTTCACATTAAAATAGAGTAAAAGCATTTAAAATCCATTTTTTTAAAGTGAAAATTGCACCATCTAGTGGCATAAAAAATAAAAACTTGTGTAATGCCATGTAAACTCCTGTACCTCCCTATATACATATATACAGGGGCTTTGGGATTCCTATTGTTTTTTTCTTTTTACTGTTTCTAAATTTTATTAGGCTTTGCATTTAGAAATATATTCAGACATTCTAAAAGATACATTTTGGCAAAGTTTAGATATTTTTTTGATTGGATAAATATCAGGTTTTGCGTTTTTCTGCTTATTTCTTTGTGTCTGTGTGTGTGTCTGTGTGTGTGTGTGTGTGCGCGTGTGTGTGCGTGTGTGTGTCAGTTCTGTACTTTTGTTATTTTAGAGTGTCAGTCCTTGCTTGCTGAACACTTCTTTTCAGCACAGTTGCTCATTTGTAGCTTGTATTACCAAAAGATTATCTGAATTATCACATTTTTTCGTATTTCCCATTCATTTCCTATGTCGGTCATTTTTGACCGCGAAGGAGCCAAGTGTGACTATTTTTTTTTTTGACCCTTTAACATATCCGAATCATGTCACTGATTTTTTTTTGTACTCACATAGCTAATGCAACAAAAGTCACCAAGTGTCATCTCATTCTGATGAAGCTACGATTTTTAAAAATTCAAAACATAAAATTTTTCGGTCAAAAATGACCGATGAGGCCCAATGGGTTAAATATGTATGTCAAAGTCAAAGACATTTTTTTTGTTTAGTTATGTCATGCTAAACTAAAGGAAAATTAAAGATGATGCCTTGGAAATTAACTGGAAAAAGAAATGTGTTTGTTTTTTTTGTTTAATGTCTGTGTAGTTTTTGTTAATATTTTATTTCAGTTTTTGGTTTAGTTATGTTAAATCAAGCTAAACTAAATCAAAACGAGAAATGATTCCTTGGAAATTAGCTGAAATAAAGCAAGTTTAAAATGTTTATTTTATTTTATTTTATTATAATTTTTTGTATTATTATTATTTATTATTTCAGGTAATATTTATGTATTTGTTTATTTATTTATTTATTTAATCTGTGTAGTTTTTTATTAATAGCTTATTTCAGTTTTTGGTTTAGTTATGTTAAATCAAGCTTAACTAAATGAAAATGAGAAATGTTGCTTTGGAAATTAGCTAAAAATGAGTTTAAATTTTAATATTTAATTTAATTTATTTCAGTTCAGTTTGCTTGTTTTGTTTCGTTTCAGTTTATTTATTTAGTTTGTGTAGTTTTTATTAATATTTTATTTCAGTTTTTGGTTATGTTAAATCAAGCTAAACTAAAAAAATTGTGCCTTAGAAATTATCTGAAAAAAGAGTTAAAGTTTTTATATTTTATTTGATTTCAGTTAACATGTATGTATGTATGTATTTATTAATAATGTATTTATTTATTTTAGTTAATAATAATGTATTTATTTATTTACTCTGTGCAATTTTTATTAAAATTTTATTTCAGTTTTGCTTTTAGTTATGTTAAATCATTTAATTTCATCATTTTAGTAAATAAATAAATAAATGTAATCAATAGTTTGTTTGTTAAATGTCTGTGTAGTTTTTAATTATTATTATTATTTTATCAATTTTTTGTTTAGTTTTGTTAGTACATCAAGCTAAACTAAATGAAAATAAGAAATGTTGCCTTAGAAATGAATTTTTATCAAATGTTTAAATCAATTTTTATTTTATTTTATTTTATTAAAATGTCTGTAGTTTTTATTAATATTTTATTTCAGTTTTTTTATGTTAGTACATCAAAACAAACTAAATGAAAATGACAGATGTTGCCTTGGAAATTGGCTGAAATAAAATAGGTTAAGTTTTTATATTTTATTTCATTTAATATTCATTTATTTGTGCATTTGTTTGTTATTTATGTTTGTTTGTTTGTCTGTTAAATGTCTGTGCAGTTTTATTATTTATTAGTTTTTGGTTTAGTTTTCCTATTACATCAAGCTAAACTAAATGAAAATGACAAATGTTGCCATTAAAATTAGCTGAAATAAAATGAGCTTATTGATTTATTTATTCATTCATTTCATTCATTCAAATAATTTTGCAATGGTTTTAGCTTTAGTTTTAGTTAACTACAATAACCCTGAATAACACATCAATATCCAAATTGCACGTTGCAATTATTTAGCTTTAAACTGAAAGTTTTCTCATCATCTACCCACTCTCAGTGTCTGAAAACTGTTTTACTTCCTTCCAAATAACACAAAAAAGACTTATAATCAAAATGTCAAAGTTGTTATTTTCCATATACACTAAAAATGCATGCTCATATAATTATTGTCATCAAGTTTTGAAGCATTTTGAAGTATGTAACAGGAGACAGAAGTTAAAAGCCTAGCTCTTATCAAATAGATCAAGAAAACAGAAATGTAAAAACAACAACAACAAAACCTGTTGTTCCACAATGCAGCACTACAGCTGACTCTTGCATATGAATACATCTCAGGAATCAGATGTTTGCATATTTGCTATTGAACAGGAATACTTTCTGAATAATATTCAACTATCTTTGTCACAGTGCTTTGATAAAATGGCCCCACATAAAACAATGTTCAAAGAATAGATTATAGCGAAAGTGTAAAATCACAAATAAAGTTCAGTATTGAGCACATAACCGCATGAATCCTGACGAGAGAGTCATATATGTCTCCACGCATCTCCAGCAGACGCGTCGTGAGCCCACGCTGCTCAATTGTCAAGAATGAAGCTTTGTTGCCTACCAATATGCATGAACTCAAGCAATAAGCAACACATGCCTCTCGCTTTCTGAAACAAGAAACATCTGAATATTGTTCAATCGAGACATTCATTAATATTAGGGCTAAAGAAAAAGAATTTGCAATTTCCTCCGGCTTACACCAAGCCAACAGCAAAAGGTCAGTCTAAAAGACAAACTGATTCATCTCTCAGAAAGAAATGAGATTGAAAAAAGCGCTCTACAGATGCCTGCGTGGCTGTATTGAATCATCATATTTGTCATAGAGTGCTTTCGGTGGAAGCAGTGACCTTTGAGGTAGTGGAGTAAATTGCTTCGTGGCGTAAAGGTAAGCTGGAAGCTTGAAGCATGAAGCTTGATTAACCTGAAGATCTTTAGACGGAAAGCAGCCAATCAGGCGGCAGCGGAAGTCTGCCGACAAATAAGAAAGACGTTCATTACTGATCTGCCGTTTGCGGGATTCATTTGATGTGAGCAGGGCAACTTTGATGTCTCTTATTAAATACCGGATGCGGTCCAGTCCAACGCCCATGACCAGCAGTCCATCTCTGTTGGCTTTGATGGCATTTGACAAAATATATCAACAACAGTTGGAAAGTTTGGAGTCTTATTTTATTTTATTTAAATATGATTATTGTATTTAATATAAATATTTATTCATTTATTTGTATAAATACATTAATATTTTTACTCAGTAAGGACGCATTAAATTGGTCAAAAGGGAAATTAAAGATAATTATAATGTTACAAAACTTTTCTCTTTTTTTATAAATGCTGTTGTTTTGAATTTGAATTTTGTTGAGTCATGAATAAATAAATAAATAAATACATAAAAAAAATTCCATAAAAAAATTCAGCAGCACAACTGTCTTCAACACTGATAATAATCAGAAATTGTTCTATTTTTTAAATATATTCAAAGAAAAATCTTTTACTGGCATATGACAAAATATATAGACAACAGTTGGAAAGTGTGGGGTATTAATTTGGTTAATTTAATTGAATTAGTTTAATTATTATTTAATTAATTTATTTAAAAAATTAAAATTTAATTATTTAATTTATTTATTTTTTTTACTCAGTAAGGAAGCATTAAATTAGCCAAAAGTGAAAGTAAAGATAATTATGTCACAAAACTTTTATTATATATTTTTTTAATAAATGTTGTTTTGAATGTGAAATAAAAAAAAAAATAATAATAATAATAAATAAATACATTTTTAAAATATATTTAAATAAAAAAACTGTTGATTTTAAATTGTAATAATATTTTACAATATTACTGTTTTTACTGGCATATGACAAAAAAAAAAACAGACAACAGTTGGAACGTGTGAGGTCTAATTTAATTTAATTTATTTTTACTTTAATGTATTTATTTGTTTATTTATTTTATAAATAAACTATTACTTTTACTCAGCAAGGATGCATTAAATTGGTCAAAATTGAAACTAAAGACAATTATAATATTACAAAACTATTCTTTGTTATTTTTTATTAAATGCTGTTGTTTTGAATTCATGGTTTGGGGTCTTAATTAAAGTATTAATTGTTTAATAAATAATACTTTTACTCAGCAAGGACGCATTCAATAGGTCAAAAGTTAAAATAAAGACAATTTTAAATAAATTTAAATAAATGCTATTGTTTTTAATTAATCAAACAATCATGAAAAAAATAAAACAATTATAATTTCCACAAAAAAAAATGTTTTGATAATAATCAGAAATGTTTTTTTGTTCATTTTTAATTGCAATAATATTTTTGCAATATTACTGATTTTACTGGCATATGATAAAATATATAGACCATAGTTGGAAAGTTTTTATTTTATTTTATTTTATTTTATTATTTTATATATTTTATTTAAAATAATATTATTTGATTTAATATAATTATTATTTATTTTTTATAAATAATTTAATACTTTCACTCAGTAAGGGCACATTAAATTGGTCAAAAGTGAAAGTAAAGACAATTATAATGTTACAAAACTTTTCTTTCTTTTCTTTTTCTTTTTTAAATAAATGATGTTGTTTTGAATTCATCAAAGAGTCATGAAAAAAACATGTTTCCATGTTCATGTTCATGTTTACAACATTGATAATAATATAATATGAAACATATTGAGGATTTATGTATTTGAATTGCATACAAAATTTCCATTCATTTGGATTACAGTTTTAACAAACCAATAATTAATTAAAGAGAAAAATATAAATACACTAAATAAATGTAATTGTTTGATTTGTTATTTTATATGCAATTTAGATGTATCCAAAGTAATCTGTCCAATTAAATTATGATTTTTAAAAACCAAAAGCATCACTTCGTCTATAGATAGTCCTTGATCGCTAGTCAAAAATGTAGTCGTGGGAAGTATCATAAAAATGCACCACTCACAGATTTACCAGCAACTCTTTTAAACTATTATATTAATCAACCACTATTTATGTAACCTTGCATTGTTCATCAACGACTAAATTAGTGTTTGGCACACAGCCTTGGCCGAAATCATATTCTGTTCATGTTTTGTTTGCTTTTTAATGCACCATTGATGTTTGAGTCAAAACAGTCTTGGCACGTACATTGATGCTGTCGAAACGAAATGGTCAAGGCTAATTGAAGCAGATATTTAAAGCATTTGAATTCACAAGGCCATTACCGCAGCCCTTACTGGGTCTATTGTAATTAGTGCTCAGTTAATAACTTCTCCAGAGCCGGACAGCCATCCAGGGACTCGGCTGAGAGACCCTAAGAAGGGCCGTGCTGCAGGAGTTTCCTCTTTAAACATCGCCTCTCATGCCACTTCAACTGTGCTGTGTTACACTAACTGGAATTGAGTTGCAGGATCACTGTGAATCAAGGTAATCGGGTAAATTAGCATCTGCTGGTTTGTCTTTAGATAGAAATGGGTTTTGTGATACTGATTTTATATGGGTGAACAATAAAAACAAACGATTTCAATTTGCAAACACCCAGAATACCTAAGCAATGGCATAAAAAGGACTAACAACAATCAGAACACCTTAGCAAGTGCATATCAACATCCTGACAACTACCTACAATATGCCACCATCGCAGAAAAAAAAGCAAAGTAAATGTAAAAAAAACCCATCAATTTATCAGATTAGCCCCATCTCAATAGTCTTGGTTACGTCAGCAGCAAATTGTAAATAATACAAATAAATAAATAATAAGAAAATTTTATTTTTCGGAATTGAATGTATTATTTTTAGGGTGGCGGTTTGGGAAATCGAATTTCAATTTTTTTCAGATTTTTTTTGTTTTGCACTTGTTTGTAGGTCTGCACAAACTAATCCTAATCACTTTATAATTATAGATTAAAAATTCTGAATAATAATAATAATAATAATAAAACATTAAACAATAAGAATCATATTATTATTATTATTATTATTATTATTATTATTATTAATAGAACATTAAACAATTATTATTATTATTATTATTATTATTATTACTACTTATTATTTTTTATTTATTTATTTGTAATTGACATTGATACTGTTGATATAATAATAATATAGCAATAATATAACAATAATTAATAATAATATGTATTATTAATATGCAATAACAAACAAATTATTATTAGTAATATTTGTTATGTGTTTATTTATTTATTTGTGTATAATATATATATATATATATATATATTATATATATATATATATATATATATATATATATATATATATATATATATAATTATTATCATTATTATTATTTTTAAAACTTTAAACAATTATTATTATTAAATGAAACAATAAGACATATTATTATTATTATTATTATTATTAATTTATTTATTTGTGTGATATTTAATAATTAATTATTTAATAATTAATAATAATAATAAATATGTATCATTAAAATTTAATTCCAAACTTATTATTATTATTATTATTATTATTATTATTATTATTATTTGTTATATATTTATTTGTGTTATTTAATGTTATTGATACTGTTGATATTATAATAATAACAATTATTAATAATTTTAAATAAAACATTAAACAATTGTTATTATTGTTATTATTATTATTATTATTATTATTACTACTACTACTACTATTAATTAATTAATTAATCTATTTATTTATTTGTGACTGATATTGATACTGTTGATATAATAATAATAATAATAATAATATAGTAATAATTAATAATAATAAATAACAAATTAGTATTATTTTTGCCATTATTATTATTATTATTATTATTAAAACAACAAACAATTAATAATAATAATAATAATAATACAATAAACAGTAATACATATATCTAATGTAATATTTCACTGCAAGTTAAAAATTAGT
>NC_133376.1:7885461-7892961 GCF_049309525.1 Garra rufa
AGTTATCATTACGCATTTATTATTTATATTCTCCAGAAAAATAAGGCCAGAGATATTTAGAAAAAAAGCTATCTGTCTAGACTGGTTTGCTGTCTTCGTCTATTTGGAAAAAACTTTTCACTGCATTCAGCATCATATTTGCGTCCATAGATCTTGAGCCGTGGATCATCTCAAATGCACAGCTCTACCATCCGCCGTCCCTTCAAGGGAACTTGTTAATTGCGTGCCGAACCCGAGGGCAGAAGGGTGGCAACCCGTCACCTTTTGTCTCTCCCATATAACCTGAGCGGCGTGCCAACCTTGCTGCTTTATCATGCCACAGCATTTGGCTTTCTTTTTGCAGGTGGCAAAATGAGACCGCGGGCACTGCGCTTGGCAGCCTGCTCTCGCAAACAGCATGCCAACTGCCGAGCCTCCTCGCTTGTGCGGCGGCCGCAGAGATGTGCCGGGCACAGCCTGGCTTGGCTGCCTTTTCAAGCCGGGCACAAATGAGATTGGCACAGAGCGCGGCTCCTCGAGCGAGCCGTGTGATATATAGTCCCCAGCTGTGGTCAAGGTGGAAGCGGGGAGGCGAGGGAAGCTGGGAAATGTGGTAGATCTGTGCCGCGACCACAGAGAATGTTCAATCCCTGTGACTAAACAGCATGGGAGCAAAGAGAAACGGCACACAATGTGCCACAAACTGGACACGACACACACACACACACACACACACACACACACACATACAACAAACCAAGAGAAAGCGTTGTTTCACAGCATAACAGAACATTTTGTTTGTCACACTCTACGTGCCCTACTTTCTGAACTTAACTAAATAAATGCTTCATTATGGAGGAGAGGACTTGGTTTGGCAAGACGGATTTTCTCTTTTTATTAGGTACCATTCATTTGATTATATTTTTATTAGTTTGTATTGTGTTTCACTGGTTTTGAGCGTTTAGCCAACATTTAAACAGTGTGCGAAATGGGTTCATCACATCAATTTCAACAATAAAAAATTGGTAACACTTTACAATAAGGTTCATAAGTTAACATTAGTTAACGTGAACTAAGAATGAACAATACTTCTACAGCATATACTGTATTAATCTTAGTTAATGTTAATTTCGACATTTACTAATGCGTTATTAAAATCACAAGTTGTGATTGTTAACATTAGTTAATGCACTGTAAACTAACCCACTGTAAAAAAAAAGTTGATTCAACTCAAAAATTTAAGTGTTCATGCTACCTTAAAATTGTAAGTTTAGTCAACGTGAAATGTTAAGTTGTACTACATGAAAACGAGGATATTTGAGTTGAGTCAACTTAAAATTTTAAGGCAGCGCGAACGCTTACTTTTTTAAGTTGAAACCCCTTTTTTTACAGTGATGAACTAACATAAATAACTGTATTTTTATTATCTAACATTAAGAAAGATGAATAAATATTGTAATGAATGTATTGTTCATTGTCCATTCATGTTAGTTAATACATGTTAGTTAAATAATGACACCTTATTCTAAAGTGTTTCCAAAAATTGTAATAAATACAACTTAAGCAGGATGCTGGAATCACATTTCTTTTATAGGTTACTCAGCATATAACTTAAGTTTCAGCATATAATCGAATAAAAAGTTTTTGCTCCAAATCCATCTTAAGTAAATCTTTATTATTATTATTATTATTATTATTATTATTATTATTATTATTATTATTATTATTATTATTTAATGTTACACTTATATGTGACCCTGGACCACAAAACCAGTCATAAGGGTCTTTTTTAATAATTAATTAATTATTATTATTATTATTATTATTATTATTATTATTATTTTTTTTTTTTTTTTTTTTTTTATTCTGCAAAATAACACCAGAGACATTTAGGGAAAAAGCAAATCTGTCTACACTCTTAAAAATAAAGGTGCTTTAAAAAGTTCTTCACAGCGATGCCATTGAAGAGCCATTTCTGGTTCCACAAAGAAACATTTAGCCAAAGGTTCTTTAAAGAACCACCTCTTTCTTACCTTTTTATAATCTGAGGAACCTGAAGGTTCAGCATATAATCGAATTTTGTTTTTGCTCCAAATCCATCTTTAGTAAATCTTTATTATTATTATTATTATTATTATTATTATTATTATTATTATTATAATTATTATTATTATTAATCAATTTGACACTTATATGTGACCCTGGACTACAAAATAAGCTTTCCATTGATGTATGGTTTGACCGAGATACAACTATTTGATAATCTAGAATCTGAGGGTGCAAAAAAAAATCTAAATATTGAGAAAATCGCCTTTAAACTTTCCAAATGAAGTTCTTAGCAATGCATATTACTAATCAAAAATTAAGTTTTGATATATTAATTAGAAAATGTATGGAACATGATTGCTACTTAATATCCTAATTATTAAAGAAAAATCTATCATTTTGACCCATGCAATGTATTTGTGGCTATTGCTACAAATTACAGACTGGTTTTGTGGTCCAGGGTCACATATGCTCAAGTATTCATTTCTATCAGTGTAGTTTTGACAGATATGAAAATTATTAGAAAGTTTTTTTATCTTGCATGCATTGATATACCTCAAACTTTCTGTTTAGAATTTGTTATAAAACCCTTTTATCACATTTCTGTGTTTTTTTTCTGTCTACACACTAATTTCAAACTGTTTTGTAGTTTCAGTCTAACGTGTGTTATTTATTTATTAATTCATTCAATCATTCCTTTATTCAATTGTTGTTATAATTCTATATAATTGTATTGATTTATTTTTTTTATGTATCTATTGTTATAATTCTATATCATTTTTTATTTTATTTATTTATTATTATTTTTTTATTCCCTTTGAATTTCACTGATGGACTTCTAGTTGCATCCCAATTTGCACACTTATGCACTATATTCTATGACGTTGTGTAGTATAAATATTGTATGTAGAGTTTTCTCACTTTAAATGCACTGAAAACTTAAACTACATAGTGTATTATTCATTGTCTATTCTTGTTAGTTAAATAATGACATCTTATTCTAAAGTCTTTCCAAAAATTGTAATAATTACAACCTAAGCAGGATGTTGGAATCATCCATATCTTGTCTAGGTTACCCTTGTCTAGGCATATAATCGAATAAAAATATGTTTTTGCTCCAAATCCATCTTAAGTAAATCTTTATTATTATTATTATTATTATTATTATTATTATTATTATTATTATTATTATTATTATTGTTGTTGTTGTTGTTGTTGTTGTTGTTGTTGTTAATGTTATTTAATGTTACACTTATATGTGACCCTGGACCAGGGTCATAAGGGCCATTATTTTTAAATTGAGATTTATATATCATCTGAAAGCTGAATAAATAAGCTTTCCATTGATGTATGGTTTGACCGAGATACAACTATTTGAAAATCTGGAATCTGAGGGTGAAAAAAAAAATCTAAATATTGCGAAAATCGCCTTTAAAGTTGTCTAAATGAAGTTCTTAGCAATGCATACTGCTAATCAAAAATTACGTTTTGATATATTAATGGTAGGAAATTTACAAAATATCTTTATAGAATTTGATCTTTACTTAATATCCTAATGATTTTTGCATAAAAGAAAAATCGATAATTTTGACCGATCCAATGTATTTTTGGCTATTGCTACAAATTACAGACTGATTTTGTGGTCCAGGGTCACATATGCTCAAGTATTAATTTCTATCAATGTAGTTTTGACAGATATGAAAATTATCAGAAAGTAAGATTTTTCCCCCCCTCAGTTTTTATCTTGCATGCATTGATATACCTCAACATTTCTGTTTAGAATTTGTTATAAAACCTTAATATTATCACATTTCTGTGCTTTTTTCCTGCCTGCACACTCATTTCAAACTGTTTTGTAGTTTCAGTCTCATGTGATATTTATTCATTTCTTAATTAATTCAATCATTCATTTATTTATTCAATTATTGTCATAATTCTATATAATTCTATTTTTTATTTTTATTAATTCATTCATTTTCATAATTCTATATAATTTTATTTCTTTATTTTAATTTATATATTGTTACAATTGTATAACGTTTTATTTTATTTATTTGTTTTTTACTTTTTTTTTAATTCCCTTTGATTTTCACTGATGGACTTCTATGTACATCCCAATTTGCAAACTTATGCACTATATTCTATGCCATTGTGTAGTATAAATATTGTATGTAGAGTGTTTTCACTTTAAATGCATTAAAAAAAACTTAAACTATATAGTCTGCAGTAAAAGCACAATGTATAGATCATTTGCTCACAACTAGAATGTTCTGCACTCAAAATGATTATGTCAAAGTAATATTCAAATGGCTGCTGACTGGTCTTTTCTATTACCTTTTTTTTTTTTTGCATAATCTACTAAATTATGATTGGTCTCATCTTGGTATATACTCACACAGCAAATACTTTGTTGTGCATGTTTATTCACATGCAAATCTGTCAGAAAATAAATTGTGTCAAGGACAAACTAGCCATGATGTTACATCTTAATATGCAGATTCAAAACCTACAATCTAAAAGTGTTTAAAACTATAGGAAATGCGAATCTAGTTTAACTTACAGCAGCATGAATGAATATTAACAATGCAAAAGCAATTCTCGTGTACTCCATATGCAAAACAAAAGCTCAGAGTCTGAAATTCTGTTCGGCTTTGCGCATTTTTTTACCAGGATATAAAAATGAGTTATTGGGACAGAAATCCCTGCTGAGAAAGGGCAAGTAAGAGGAAAAAAAGGCACAACTGAGTCATTGAATAATCCCTCCTGGTCCTGCTCTCAGGGCGGCCATAAAGTCCCGCCAAATGAAAAGAAAGTCACAATAAATGGCTGCACCTAATTACGAGGTCTTATATTACCACTAAAGGTGCAAACCTATAAAATATAGGCATATAAAGTCTAATTAAGCATAGCTCCGGTTCTCTAATCCGAACGCGCTGGTTATGACAAATACTTAACTCGCACTCTCATAATACAAAATGATTTAGCAAAGGAAAAAACTGCACCACACACAGAGAGGAGAGGAGCAATTACTTTCGCAAAATAATCGAAAAACACACTTCAAAGCCATTTGACTCTGTTAAAGTGAAGAGCCAACATAATTGTGGCAGCCATTCATGTCACGGCTGTGTCAGCACGGAAAAGCATGTCCCAATCCCCACCGCCTCAGTGCCTCCCATGCTTAACCTTTGTCTACAAATAAGGCACCGCTCTCCATTGAGCTCATTTTGCACCTCGCTGAATTTCGCACCACCTAATCTGACTTGATTACATCCAACTCGTGTCGAAGCCCAAACCAACACACGCGAGATCAGATTCGAATCGATATGATTGCTCAAGTACAGCCCTGGGCCATCAGATAAGCATGGCGAGTATTAAACACAAAGACAATGAATTATGAGCGCATTATTATTGTACGCCGGCTTCTGAAACCTTGATTTATTGCTACAAAACACCCAACGATCATTCATCCCACTATTTAGCCCAATCTACATTTCAAATGCCTTTCCGGTTGGTCGACAGTCTACGCGTCGTAGTAAAAATAGCAATACTGCCTTTAAAACCGGGACCAAGCAAACTTATCACACAAAAATGGCTTTTTAAATACCCTCATAAATATTCACAGACTTAATGGGTAGCTCAGGGTTATGAATGTGGCAACAACAGACAAAATTGCCACCACCGCAGAAGTAATAAGCAACTAGCCCGTAGCAGTTCCTAAGAGAGGATCGTTTTAATATCAGCACTCCGCATAGAAAAATAACCTTTAACCTTAAGTTTTGTCTTATATGTTTGTAGCAACTATATGGAAATAACGAGTGTGATATGAATCGCCTTTTCAGACAACAGACGCTTCAAGACAACAAGACAACGTTCCATTACTAAAGGGAATTCAAAAAGGATTCATATTTTATAAAGCAAGTCCCTAGACAAAATCCCTGACATGTTATAACACTTGAGCGTCAGGCCGATGGATGATTATATTCTATTTTAAAAAATGTGCACTAGTTGTTTTTAAACACTGTTAACTAAAACAAGACAATTTTCCTTTAAAAAAAAAAAAGAATATGTGGCCACTCAAAACTATATTTCACAAATTCCACGGCTCAACGGTTCTCTGTTATGTCCAGGACAGTGAGTACAAAAACAAAAGAAAAAGGATAAAATCGAAGGAAGGACTAAGAATCAGCTCAACAAAGGAAAAAGACATATGTCATCTAGGACAACAGCAACTAACCAAACCAACATATTCACGTTCATGTGAATTTCTCAATATGTCCCATGTGAGAAATGCTTAAATGCATAAAGAGCTTGCATTGTTATTGTTAATTTTCTCATATTGCTTTGTACGGATTCATATCTGCACTCCTCGGGTTCCTGTACTCTGCCACATGGTGGAGATGTAGAGAGTGTTAAAAAATCAGTAAAGATTTAAGGCAGAGAATTATGTTGAAATCATATTGTAAAGTACACTAAAACATAAATAACAAATAGCCCTGACCAGGAGGGGGCGCAGTAGCTAACTGCCCACATCAGCCATGATTATGATTAAATAAGATACACAGATATGAAATATTTATGTTTGGATAATAAAGCAATGGATATAAACAAACAAATTCGACTGGGAAAACACATGTGTATCAAGCTCTTGTACTTATACACCAACAATAAATAAATAAACAAAATGCATATTGAATATAGGAATAATATAAGAAATAAATCCTGCAGTCTGAGTTTAGATGATGCAGCACAATATGTTTGACTAATATGTAATTACATGTTAATTACATTCACATTACTCATACTTACAATGTAATCAAGACTAATATAAAGTATGACTTGCATAGGAGTTTTGACTCATGCTTATCTAATGAAATAAAAACAATCTCTTATTTAATATTCTGGGAAAAACTAGTGGCACAAGATGTCCTTTGTTTCTTTTCTGTAGTTTCAACCTATAATTCAATGCACCAACACGCAATTCATCAAAACAGCAATTGTGTAATTAAAGTTTGCCACAATCATCCTTTAGAAACGCATCTATATAAACAGAAGAGCAGTCACATCAGCAGAGACAGCACTACGAACCCTAGCGAGCTGCCTACCAAGACAGCATTTGTGGGCATCATAGGCGCTTTGCGAATGCGCGTACGGAACGCGTCCATGATGCCCAAAAACGCCGTGAAGGTAGGTTGCTCACTAGGGTTTGAGACACAGCCGCTATCATGCGTCATAATGGGTTTCACTCGTATTTCGGAATGTGACCACGTCAGATCGGAGCGCATGACAAAGACATTTCATTCAGCAAACTGGATGGACATAAACACATAAAGCCCGCAGACGTACCACTGTTGCTCCAGCTCCCAGTCCCTGAAGAAGTCAAACTCGAATAGGTCCATGGTCGGTGTGTTTCAGTGAGGTGCCGGTGGCCGCATATGCAGGAACTCTGTCTGTCTCCCTCACTGACGCGCGGCGCAG
>NC_133376.1:7897961-7923404 GCF_049309525.1 Garra rufa
TTTTTTTTTTTTTATGAGGTCGTCTCTTCTGAACTCGGTAACATTTTCATATTAACCTGCGTGTCCTCCGAGAAACAACTCTGAAGCTTATTGTACCAGAACAAGAAGTGCAATAGGGCAGTTTGAGAGGTTATTTCAGGATCTAGGCTAGTGTGTGAGCAAACAGGTTGAAGCTTTTCAGGTGAAATGGTGCTTTTGACCAAGAATGGATTACGATTCTGCCAAGCCCCGGGGCGCCGGCTCGCTTTGGAGGCCCCCTCGTCACAACTGTGAGATGAAATGTCCAAATAACAAGAAATTATATTGAAGAAAGAAAAAAGACAACTAAAGTCGCAATTGCGAGAGATAAAGCCACAAAGATACAGTTATGAGAATGAACACACCATAGTATTGCAGCAAAACAGACAACAATGTGGCAGGGCTAGTATACTATATTAAAACTCCAACTAGGTTTTCAGAGGGCACAGTCAGCCTGAGAAACAAATCACATTTCTTATTTCTCTAAATCATATAGCTGTATTTCTATATCTATCTATGTTTTGTATTCGCTGTGGTTTGTTTCTAGGTTCCTTAGGTCAAGTTACTTTACCCTGCCCTTGATTTTGAGTTTTAAAAGGCTTCTGTGGAAGCAATGTTGTTGTATATCACCACTGAGACAATGGATTGATAAAATAAGCCAGCGTAAAAAAAAAAAATATATATATATATATATATATAATTATTGTATTATTTGTTTTCCATACAGCAAATAAGTTGCATATGCATTGCTTTCATATAAAATGAGATTTAGTTGATACACTCATTCTCTTCTTACACTAACCAAGGCACTGGTAAGTGTTTACTGACTGTCTATGAAAAGAGCTGCTACCGGTCTCCTTTCGTGTTCTATCATAAAAAGAAAATAATACAGAGAAAGGGTGAGATACAGTTGAGGTCAAAAGTTTACATCCCCCTTTCAGAATCTGAAAATGTTAATTATTTTACCAAAATAGGAGAGATCATACAAAATGCATGCTTTTGTTTATTTAGTATTGATCTGATATTTCACATAAAAGATGTTTACATATAGTCCACAGGAGAAAATAGTTGACCCCTTTCAAAAGTTTACATCCCCTTGATTCCTAATACTTCTTACCTGGATGATCCACAACTGTGTTTTTTGCTTAGTGATAGTTGTTCATGAGTCCCTTCATGAGTTAACCTTCAGAAAAATCCTTCAGGTCCCACAAATTATTTGTTTTTTCAGCATGTTTGTGTATTTGAACCCTTTACACCATCTTTTCACACTGAGGACAACTGAGGGACTCATATGCAACTATTACAGAAGGTTCAAATGCTCACTGATGCTTCAGAAAGAAACACAATGCATTAAGAGTCAGGGTGAAAACTTTTAGAATTTGAAGATCAGGCTAAATTGAACTTATTTTTATCTTTTGGAAAACCTGTAAGTATCTTCTGTAGCTTTTGAAGGGCAAATATATATTTAAGCAAAATCTCCATTTTGTTCAAAAGTTTTCACCCCCTGGCTCTTAACGCATTGTGTTTTCTTCTGAAGTATCAGTGAGTGTTTGAACCTTCTGTAATAGTTGCATATGAGTCATCTCAGTTGTCCTCAGTGTGAAAAGATAGATCTCAAAACCATACAGTCACAACTGGAAAGGGTTCAAATACACAAAAATTCTGAAAAACCAAAGAATTTGTGGGACCTCAAGGATTTTTCTGAAGGACAACTGGGAGTTTAACTGTTCAGGACAAAAGCAGACAAAACAAAACACAGCTGTGGATCATTCAGGTAACAACACAGTATTATGAATCAACTTTTGAACATTTTTTTTTCTCTCTTGTGGACTATATGTAAACATCTTTTACTTTTTGAAATATCTTATTCAGGTCAGTAATAAATAAAAAATGACATGAATTTTGTATGACCCCTCTTATTTTATATATTAAAAACAAAAGTGCAAAAAAAGAAAAATATTGTGCATATTGACATATCTTCAGTCAAGTAGTAGTTCACTTTCAGAAGAAATATTATATAGAAATTCTATAGAAATTATAAAGAAATTATGTTTTTTGAGGAAAACATTTCAGGATTTCTCTCCATATAATGGACTTCTATGGTGCCCCCAAATATGAACTTCCAAAATGCTGTTTAAATGCAGCTTCAAAGGGCTCTAAATGATCCCAGCTGAGGAAGAAGGGTCTTATCTAGCAAAACGATCGGTTATTTTCTAAAAACATTTACAATTTATATACTTTCTAATCTCTACACAGAGCTAGACAAGACGAGCATTTGAGGTTAAAAAGTTTATAAATTGTTTTCTTTTATAAAATAACTGTTTTGCTAGAGAAGACCCTTCTTTCCTCAGCTGTTATCGTTTAGAGCCCATTGAAGCTGCATTTTGGAAGTTCAAACTCGGGGGCACCATTGAAGTTCATTATATGGAGAGAAATCCTGAAATGTTTTCCTCAAAAAACATAATTCTTTACGACTGAAGAAAGAAAGACATGTTGAATGGCAAGGGGGTGAGTATTATCTGTAAATTTTTGTTCGGAAAGTGAACTACTCCTTTAATGGTCTTTCAGTTTCAGTACCCTTTTCACAAATTCTTACTTTCGGAATTTACACAGACATCATGATGGTATCATTTTTAAAAACTTTGAAACCAGTTCGCAAAAGTTAGCCTTTTCAGGCCGCTGAAACGCTGTTGTCTTGTAAATGAACGGCCAGAACACATTAACAAATTGCCGTTTTTATTTGAAAATAGTGTTGTGTAAATGACCGTTGAGACTGAATATGATGCCACTCTGTAACACTTGTTAAATTAATTGTTGAAGCTCCTGATTGTGAATCAGCCTTATAAGTCATTTGGCCTCCACTCATCAAATGCACAGGGGATGAGGAAACACTGCAAAACCACTGTACTATTTCTTGAAACAAACAGTTTGCTAATGATGAGTAATTTGTTCCTTCTCAAGCATCACAGCTCATCTTTAGTGAGGAAAACACTTTCAGGCTTAAAAAGCACACAATATCTGTTTGATTACAGTTCAGAGCGCGATGCTGCTTGCATTTGTTGATGATTGAAGCAGGCTTTTGACCACTCATGTGAACATCCCACCCAGTTGGGCCACATCACAACCGTTAAAACGGTGGAAATAGCCTCCGGCAGCTGGCGTGATAAATGACTTGAGAAATACTTCATCATAACAGCCAAGGCCACACGACTGGCACCTCATCCCGTTTAATCTCACTGAGATGAATAAGAGAGTCATTACAGCTGTGCTGATACGGTCTAAAGGGGATCGCCTCCTAATTATACCACTGTAATTTCTGAGTTAATTATCTCCTGCCCACTGTACAATTCAAACTTTCTACTGTAGTCGTCCTACAGTTGGGTCATTCTGTTTTGTTTTACCTCCCCCATCATATATGTCTTAATGCATTTGATTAAATATTTAGTATCAGATTTATATGATTTATAATCGGTTTCAATAATTAATTATTTGGCTGTGGGTTGTTTTTTGTCGTTTTGCTTAAATAGTTAACTTTTTACAGTGTCTTACAAAAGTGAGTACACCCCTCACATTTCAGCACCCATTTTAGTATATCTTCTAAAGGGTCAATACTATAAAAATGAGACTTGGATATATTTTAGAGTAGTCAATGAGCAGCATACAGCCATTATTGTCAAAATATCTGGTAACAAAAGTGAGTACACCCTAAGTGATAACAGCAATATGCTGTTTAACCATGCAAAGCCACATGTTCTATTCATCATAGTTATGTTTTTGTCTGCTTGACAGGACCATACAAAGTTGTGTATCTTGTATTAGAGCAGTTAAAATTAGGTGCTTTAAGTACAATTCTCTCATACTGACCACTGGATGTTCAACATGGAACTCTCTGGGGATTTGAGAATAAGACTTGTTGCTCTCCACAAAGATGGCCAAGGCTATTAGAGGTTCAGTAACACCCTGAAACTGAGTTACACTACAATGGTCAAGGTGCGGAACAGGCCTTTCAAGGGTCAATCAACGAAGTTGAGCACTCGTTCTGTGCGTCAGGTGCAGAACCTGACTTCAAAAACAGATGCATGAGTGCTGCCAGCATTGCTTTAAAGGTTGCAGAAGAAGAAGGTCAGCTTGTCAGTGCTTAGACCATACGCTGCACACTACAACAAGTCGGTTTGCATAGGCCTCGTCCCAGAAGGAAGCCTCATCTGAAGCTGGCACACAAGAAAGCCTGCAAACAGTTTGCTGAAGACAACCTGTCCAAGAGCATGAATTACTGGAACCATGTTCTGTGGTCTGATGAGACTATAAGATAAACTTGTTTGGCTCAGATGGTGTTCAGCATGTGTGGTGATGCCCTGGTGAGGAGTACCAAGAAAATTGTGTCTTGCCTACAGTGGTGATGGTAGCATCATGGTCTGAGGCTACATGAGTGCTGCTGGTACTGGGGAGCTGCAGTTCATTGAGGGAAACATGGATTATTTTTGTACTGTACATTCTGAAGCACAACATGATGCCTTCCCTCCAGAAACTAGGTCGAACGGCAGTTTTCCAACTTGATTACGATCCCAAACATACCACCAAGGTGACAACTGCCTTGCTGAGGAAGATGAAAGTGAAGGTGATGTGGTGGCCAAGTATGTCTTCAGACCTGAACCCTATTAAGCACCTGTGGGGCATCCTCAAGTGGAAGGTGGAGAAGCACCATGTGTCTAACATCCAGCAGCTCTGTGAGAAGTGTAAGAGGATCCCAGCAACAACCTATGCAGCTCTCACACACAATACATTGACACTTTGGACAAGTTCACTTACAGTGTACTCACTTTTGTTGCAAGCTATTTTGACAAAAATAGCTGTATGTTGAGTAATTTTCAGGGGACAGTAAATCTATATTGCTATACAGGATGCACATTGGCTACCCTGCTGAGAAAAGCAGCATATGCTGGTTAGGTATGTTTTGGTGCTGGGATGCTGGTTTTAGCTGGTATATTCTGGTCCTTTGCTGGTTAATGCTGGTCCTTAGTTGGTTAATGCTGGTCCTTTGCTCGTTTATGCTTGTCAAGGACCAGCATAGACCATCTAAAACCAGCATCCCAGCACCAAAACATACCTAACCAGCATATGCTGTTTTTTCAGCAGGGTACTCGAAAATTTTTCATTTCTATTGTCCCTTGAGAAGATATACTAAAATGGTTGCTGAAATCTGAGGGGTGTACTCACTTTTGTGACATACTCTAAGCGTGTGAGTTGTTTACTTACTATTTAAAAAATGAGTCTTCCCATTAACGCCATTATATGGTTCATTCAGACTGATTTGCAAGCACAGAACGTATATGAACACAAGAGGCAGGACTTTATCGCTTAAACCAATCACAGCCAGATATAACCAGTCACATCCAGTCATATTGTGATTACTTTTCCTCATTCATTCTCATTTATGCTTTAGGGGTCTGTTAAAACTCAATGGACTTAGGGGAGCCGAGAGAGACGTGGACTGCTGGTGTTGCTGTTGGACAATGTTTCTTTAAAAAAGAATTGATTAATTTAATGTAGTGTATAGTAATGTTATATTTTGTATTTTTTATTTTCAAGTGGAATCCTGTTAATATTCTTAAGACTCAGTCAAAAATGACAGTTACAGTTAATAAAAGTTTAAGTGCCTAAAGGTTATGGCATTCAGAAAGGTGCCACACAACAGGAATTATCAGTTTATCATGTGTTCTCAGGTCTTGAATTCACACATGAATGCATAAACAGGGCCCCGATTTTTTGACATTTATTATCAAATTTGACAAGAATTAGTCAAACAATTATCAAACCACATCTAGAATTTCTAGCATGTATATAGTCAAAACACATAAGCATATACACTTTCATTGCATTTCTGAAACACCAGTAGACCTCAACTTGTAAGTATCTGATTATGCAACAGTTGATTCTGAGAACTGTACTGAGGTGCATCCAAAGAACAGCTGCTACACAGTGGGGGTTTTCTCACACTTGTGAAAAGGTGAAATGTTAGAGCTTATTTCAGTTCAGCGGTGTGCAGTACAAAAACACACTTTTTGGAAGAACAACAATATTCTGTTTTTGTAATTATTTACTTAAAGGAAAGAGGGTCCGATTTCTGATTTATTCAACAGAATTTAGATTGGCTTTATGTATCGGGTTTTGGAAGATTAATTGTTTATCACTGATAATAGCAGAAAAGTTGTCAAATTATCTTTGCTAGTAATTATTTAAATGAATAATTCCCTTAAACATTTACATTTTTATTAGTACAGTTGAGGTCAAAAGTTTACATCCCCTTTCAGGATCTGCAAAATGTTAATTATTTTATCAACATAAGAGACATCATACAAAATGCATGTTGAACAGTTAAACTGCCTGCTGTTCTTCAAAAAAAAAAAAACTTCAGGTCTCACAAATTCTTTGTTTTTCAGCATTTTTGTGTATTTAAACTCTTTCCAACAATGACTGTATGATTTTGAGATCCATCTTTTCACACTGAGGACACCTGAGGGACTCGTATGCAACTATTACAGAAGGTTCAAATGCTCACTGATGCTTCAGAAGGAAAAACCATGTATTAAGAACTGGGGGTGAAAACTTTTGAACAGAAAGGAGATGTGTACATTTTACTTATTTCACCTAAATTCCAAAAGTCCCCCCCCCCCCCCTCAAATGCATGTTTTTTCCTTCTGAAGCATCAGTGAGTGTTTCAGTTGAGTCCCTCAGTTGTCCTCAGTGTGAAAAGATGTATCTCAAAAGCATACAGTCAATGTTGGCAAGGGTTCAAATACATAAAAATGCTGGAAACCAAATAATTTGTGGGTCATTTTCTGAAGAACAGTGGGCAGTTTAACTGTTCAGGACAAACAAGGGACTCATGAACAACTATTACTAAACACAGCTGTGGATCATTCAGGTAACAACACAGTATTAGGAATCAAGGGGATGTAAACTTTTGAAAGGGGTCAACTATTTTCTCTTGTGGACTATATGTAAACATCTTTTATGTGAAATATCAGGTCAATAATAAATAAAGAATAACATGCATTTTGTATGATCCCTCTTATTTTGGTAAAATAATTAACATTTTCAGATTCTGAAAGGGGGATGTAAACTTTTGAACTCAACTGTATCTCACCCCTACGCTGTATTATTTTCTTTTTATGATAGAACACGGAAGGAGACAGTTAGCAGGTCTTTTCATAGACATACATTTAATACTTACCAGTGGTTGTCAATTCCCATAACAGACAAAAAGACAAAACAATAATCTATTCACTTATAAAGCCTTCACATTTAATTCAAGTTGGTGCAAATATAAATATCTATATACACATAAATGAAATCTGACAGCTACAGCACAGACATTTCCAGCACAAACTGCCTAAAATTTGGGTCTGCTCCTTATATAAAACTACATGACTTTGAAGACTTGGAATATACTGTATGTACCCTGGAATGCAAGCCTTCATTATTGGGAAGAGAACAGCATGAACTTTCCTCAAAACATCCTGTGTATTCAAAAGAACAAAGCAAGTATGGGTTTGGAACCTGTGAGGGCAAATAAATGACAGAATTATAATTTACTTAGAATTACAATACTCCATTTTAGGTCTTGAACAAAAAGCACAACACTTCTGAAGTCAGCTGAACACATTTATTTGATGACTTCCCCTGTAACAATAACCCGGACACTTTAACACGGATCTCCTATGAGTTCATTGATAATTGGTAGGCGCACTGGCAGCAGGGCATTGCCACATCAACAGCTCCACAGCACTCCTGCCTGCTGAGTGACAGATGTTAATTAGCCCCCTTTGTAAACTGCTGCTACGCTCAGTCTGAAACCATTTCTCTTTTTCTTTTCTCTCTCTCACACAAGAGGATAATAGATTTAATCAAAAATCCAGATTCAGTCAGTCAGGTGAATTGCCTTGATATTGGTCTAAACCTTAGAGTGCCAAACGTCTAGTTGAGTCGAATGATTTGACTTATTCACCAGTTGTTCAAACCTTAATGGTCAAGGCAAGGAATGTAGATTATGTGAACAAGTCCATCATTGCTTCCAAAATGTGATATACTTCAGTGTGAAATTGGATATTTAATAAGTACGCTATACTGATGGATGAAATCTTTTTTCACAGTTTTTTGTTTGCTAAACCAATACTTTATTTTAAGGAACAATTCTCACAATTAAATAGTCACTTATTAGCATGCATAATAATAGCATAGATATTTATTATTACTTATAAAACACATATCAATGCAATATTCTGTATGACCAATTGTAGATTTCTTAACTCGCCCATTAACTTAACAACTACTTTACTAACTAGTAATAAGCAGCAAATTGGGAGATAATTGAAACTATATTCATAATTAATAGTTAGTTTCCCTGCTGAAAAAAACAAACAAAAAAAAAACAGCTAAAACCAGCCTAGGCTGGTTTTAGCTGTTTTTTTGTTTTTGTTTTTTTTCACCAGGGAAGTGCATATTTAAACTGGCATATGAGAAAATATAGTTACATTTATTTCAATAGTCCACTTTAGACATTCTTTGCACTTTGCAGTAGGTAACTTCGCAATTATGTGCCAATTAACTTTCATCAATTTGCAGCAACATGTCAACTAGCAGTCATTAGAGTATTATTAGAGTGTTAGTTTAGGGTTAGGGTTAGTTGAATAAGTTGGGGGACCATCAAAATAAAGTGTTAGAAGATATTAAGTCTGTTAATTTAACTAATACTCTAATGACTGCTAGTTGACATCCCTGCTTCTTAGCTGGTTTAAGCTGGAAGTAGCTGGTTTTAGCTTGTCTCCCAGCCTGACCAGCCTGTCCTGGATTGAAAAGTGGCCAAAACCCCTCTAAAACCAGCCTCCTGACCAGCTATGACCAGCTAAAACCAGCCAATCAGCCTAGTTTTGTTTGGTCCCACTTTACATTAGTTGGCCTTAACTACTATGTACTTATATTTAAATTAATCATTTGGTACAATGCACTTTTTGTGTACATACATGTTTTTACATTGAAGTAACACTGTTGACCCATCACTTACACCTTAACCCGCCCTTAAACCTACCCATACCACTAAACCTGTCCCTAACCTTACCCATGTCCCATAGAAGCAAAAGTGCTATGCAATACAATATGACCACAATACGTACATTGTACTTATTTTCTGATGTAAGTACATATTAGTTAAGGCTGTTATTGAAGCAGACGGGACAAGGAAGGTAAGTGAATACAATGGTAGTTCATTTACAGCATAGCAATGATGATGAATGACGTGCAGGAAAGGTAAGTCTCTCTGATGATATAGCAGTATCCAGAATCTGTAGGCAAGCCGGTAATGGTAACTCTCTTCACAGGAACGAAGTCGGAGATCCGATCTGATGGCAGACGAGGAACACAGACGAAGACACACTCACGGTAAACACTTCACTGACTGGACTGACGAAGACAGGATGCTGGAATATAGGATTGCGGGAACAGACTGAAATGAAGCAGAGACGAGGATAAGTATAAACAGGTAGGTATTTCTTTGTGATCTTGCTGGAAGAAGCACAAAAAGTCCGCTTCGTGGAAACGAGTCCGGACACTGAGTTCGGTTGTGCTTGTGCTTATATGTGTGTGTGTGCTGATGAGGTGCAGGTGTTCAGAATTCTGGTGATTGAGATCGTTGTGTCTGAGTGGCTGAAGAGCCTGGCCAATCCGTGACAAAGGCCACCTAATATAAAGTGTGACCGTTTTTTTTTTTTTTTTTTTTTTTTCAGCAGGGATGTAGTTGCAAAGTTACTTTTACTGTAGTTAGTGCACTGTCTGGACTATAGAAATAAAGTGTTACTGGAAATATTTTATCATCCAAAAAAAAAAAAAAAAAAAAAAAACAGTTTTTAGATTACATAATTTCAAAATGTAATTTCCTGGCTTAATCCATCCTTTTGTTTTCTACATTCATGAATCTTTCATGGTTTGCATGGTGCTATTGTTCTCTTCAAAACTAAAGGAGTTTGATTGAATGAGTTCTTGAGTCATTTTCATTTATATTCCCTGTAGATTCTGCATATCTCCTGTTTCTTTCTCCTGCTCTTAGACAGCAGCCATCCAGAACGTTTGAACAGTGGGGGGAAAAAAAAAGAAAAAAAAAAAAAAAAAAAGAAGTGAGAAAGGGAGGGGGAGGGGTGCGCTATAATGCAGTGCACAAAACCAAAATGCCTGTGGCTAATTTCAGCAGTAAAATCTCTTTGGCACTGATAGGTTTCTCAATACTGCTTTTGTGCTTTCAAAGCTTCAATTGATCTGGAAAAAAAGGAGAGAGGGTGTTTTTTGCTAATTGCAAATGTGTCAAAGAAGAAAAGCTCTGATGTGAATAAACAAAGCTGCATGAATTGCAAATTAACATTATTGTGAAGTCATCACTCTTTTATGATCAATCTAAAATCCGACTCAAAGTTTAAAGAACCAGTGATGGCATATCAACGGCACATGCAATAATTGCATTATTAGTGTAAATATTGTGAAAATGTGTCATTACAACTATGATTTTCACATTTTCTGAAGTAAATTTCAGTAGCGCTGTTGCCAAGACTGCTGTGCTGGCTCCTGCCGTTCCGTTAAAAATATGTCTGTGTTTCTCATAAATGCAACACACTTATTCCATACTTTATTATATTCTGGGCTCAATGATGTTCAAGTTTATTCAATTCATAAAACACATTTAAAACAACAAACTAAGCTAACCAAAGTGTTGAACAACAACTAGCCCAATAGTAGTTAAACTGATAGCACTCATGACCAAATGTTAATTATACTACACAAATTAATTTAGAAAGAAATCTTAGATCTTTATCATCAAAAGTGAAATATTGCATAAGAGTGTCGAGATCGGTAGACTATCTATCTGAATGTTCTTTTGCTCCAAATCAAATGACTTCATGACTTCAACTCAAACTGTGATCCACAGTTTGAGTTAGTAGAAACAAGCTTCCAGTCTAGAGTTGTGTGTTATCTGCATAAAAGTGATACGAAACCTTAAATTTACTCATAATTGAATCCAAACATAGCATATAAAATGAAAATAATAATGGTCCTAAAATCGATCCCTGGGGTACACCACAGGTGAGGTGAGCCGCCGTTTCACCAAATGAGGATGAAGACAGTTTTAATAATAATGAGGTTTAATCCACAAGCAGATAATAAGGTGTAGCACATTCGCTAACAACAACTGGCCACTGAACAGTGAACAAGGAGGAACCAAAATACACAGTGGTGATAAATGCTGATCAGCTGTGATGAATGGTTAGTGTCCATGGAAACAGATGAGTGGCAGGAAACAAAGGCTAATAAACACATGTGACTGGTGAAAACAAATTGAAAGTCCACGAAAACAGAAACCAACTGAACATAACTGTAACACAGAGGGTGAGTGAGCACCTAAACTGATGGAAAAATACTTCTATTTGAAAGAAAAGATTGGAAAAGTTGGCTCTTACAATGGAACTAAATGGGGCCAGGTGGTAAAACGTAGAAACAGAACAACTTCTAACCACAATAAATGGTTAAAAAAAAAAATCTAACCTTTTCTGTGAAAAGCTATTTCCAATTTTGTTGTAATAATGACATAAAACAACAAAATAATTCACAAAAGCAATGCTGTACCAGTTTACACAGTTTATACAGTTTATACAGCTTTCACATTTAATTCACACATTAAATATCTACATACACATACATGAATTCTGACATCTACAGGGATTTTTAGCACAAACTGCCTGTTCCTCATATAAAGCTACTGTATAACTTCAAAGACTTGGGATATACTGTATGTGTCATCTGAGTCTACTTTTATTTTTGACAGCCCCTGCAATGCCTTCACAATATTTACACAATATTTTTAAACATTGTAATACGTCCAAATTGAACATTTCAGCATCAATAAAAACATACTAATGCCTTGTACATTTGAGGTCAAAAGTTCACATCCCCCTTTCAGAATCTGCAAAATGTTCATTATTTTAACAAAATAAGAGGGGTCATACAAAATGCATGTTATTGTTTATTTAGTACTGACCTGAAAAAGATATTTCACATAAAAGATGTTTGCATATAATCCACAAGAGAAAATAATAGTTGAATTTATAAAAACAACCCCGTTCAAAAGTTTACATTCCCTTGATTCTTAATACTGTGTTGTTAACTGAATGATCCAAAGCTGTTTTTTGTTTAGTACTAGTTGTTCATGAGTCCCTTGTTTGTCCTGAACAGTTAAACTGCCAGCTGTTCTTCAGAAAAATCCTTCAGATCCCACAAATTCTTTGTGTATTTGAACCCTTTCCAACAATGACTATGATTTTGAGATCCATCTTTCCATACTGAGGACAACTGAGGGACTCATAGGCAACTATTACAGAAGGTTCAAACACTCACTGATGCTTCAGAAGGAAAAAAGATGCTAGATGCAAAAATGCTGGAAAATCAAATAATTTGTGGGATCTGGAGGATTTTTCTGAAGAACAGCAGTCAGTTTAACTGTTCAGGACAAACAAGGGACTCATGAACAACTAGTACTAAACAAAGAAAAAAAAAACTGTGGATCATTCAGGTAACAACACGGTATTAGGAATCAAGGGGATGTAAACTTTTGAACGGGGACATTTTTATAAATTTAACTATTATTTTCTCTTGTGGATTATATGTAAACATCTTTTGTATGAAATATTCAGGACAGTACTAAATAAACATTAACATACAATTTGTATAATCCCTCTTATTTTGGTAGAATAATTAACATTTTGCAGATTCTAAAAGGGGGGTGTAAACTTTTGACCTCAAGTGTATAAATGAGACCAGGCTGGGTTATGTGATGCAAATATCAAAATGTATCAGTTTACAAATCATGCATCTGCCTCTATAATCACAATTTATGTGAAAAAAGAATAAAAGATGTTGGTGTTTTACTGTCACTAGTGTTCATTTCAGGTAGAAACTACAGGTTGGCAACTATAGGCAGAAGCGCATTTGCGCATATGAGCACTGAACTCATATTGATTTTTACAGATGAAATAATACATAATTTCTGCTTTTAAATCCTCTAAAAATGTCCTTATTTACTTTCATTGTAAGTAACCTTGATTTTGACTGTTTTGTGAAAAAGGCCAAAATGATTTTTTCTCAATCAACATTACAACGCAAGTGCTGTTGATTAAGCTTAACCTGTATTGAACTCAGAAGATTCCTTGAATATTGTTCCTGCACGTAGACAGAGACTTGTAAAAAAATAATGGAATTACTTCTCCATCTTTCCAACACCAGCCTCCAGTAACTCACAGGAGACAGATCACTCAACTGTCTTCACTCACTGGTAGTCATAGCATCAAGTCGCTTTGCACGTGCACTCTGTTATTCTTAACTGTGAGGAGTTTCTGGGCACAGCCACATCCTGTTGCCAAAGGTCACTGTCGCTCACGTTGCTACAAGTTGTCAGCCCTCACTGAAAATAAATGATTACAGGCCACTTAATTGCTGGAAGTCGTTTCCACCTTGAATGAGGAAAGTGCGCAATATAATAGTAACTGCTTGCTTTATTAAACATCACTAATATATGTGACCCTGGACCACAAAACCAGTCATAAGTAGCATGGGTATATTTGTAGTAATAGCCTACAATACATTATATGGGTCAAAATGATCAATTATCAGATGGATTGAAATATATCACCTGACCAATGTCTTGAGGTGTGGTAACCGTAGTATAAGCGGAATAATTGACTTCGGTCCGTTGAATTCTATGAAAATAATGCACACCCAAGGTGTAACGAACCACATCGCCACCTCATGTGTGCATTATTTTCTAAAAATTCAACAATCCGTTGTCAATTATTCCTTACTTATTGTATTACCGAGTGTTTGGACTCTCAGTCTGACGGCACCCATTCACTGCAGAGGATCCATTTGTGAGCAAGTAATGTTAAATGTTTCCAAATCTGTTCCCATGAAGAAATAAACTCATCTGCATCTTGGGTGGTCTACGGGCAAGTACATTTTCATTTTTAGCTGAACTATTCTTTTAAATATCACACACATGTTTAACATTGCAAGAGCCAGTACAGACAAATCGTGTGAAATCTATAAAAAAAACAATATGACAGATCAATGTTGACAAACACGCCAACACTGTCATGGTTCTGTGTGAACAAGCTCAACCAGCAAACAAAAATCAGAATAATCCTTCCAAAGCGGCATTTGAAACAACAAGTGAGGAGTGAAAACGATCGTCTGCGTAATACCACCACCACCACCTCTGTGTTTGTGCATTTGACAATGACATGTGCATTATGAGTGTATACAGATGCAATCTCAACTCTATTGAGAAACATCAATTATTCGGCAGCGGTGTCAGTTCGAAAGGCAGCGCTTTATATCTGCCAGCCTTTCATTCCAGGCATCATCTGTTTGTGCCGAGTGGGAGAAAGTTCTCTGGCAGAAATAATGACCAAATAGAAGCAGGTCTTTGAAGACAAGAATCAAAGAATTCCAGCCGCTGGATCGAGGGAATTGATAATGACAGTGTTTTTCGTCAGGGCAGTGAGATTAATCATAGACCGAGGGGAGAGGGGATGGAGGGAAAGAAGAAAAGGAACGAAAAAAATACTGAGGCAAACATTTCTACCGATCCTAATTTTTCTGGCGTGGACTGACTGCTGAGCTCTATAGGTGCTGGTTTGTGGAACAGACTGGGAGCGAGCTCATTAATGCTTGTGTGGATGGATCAGAAGAGAGACTCACTATGTTCTCTCTTCCTTTAACAGGAGACTGAGAAAAACATCCACAAGATGGAAGAGATTGTGCTGCCTTAACTGAGCTTTCTGGTTGCGATGCTTCACTGGTATATGAGCGGAGTGATCTATGGAAATGGCAGCATGCAAAGTTAGTTTGATGTCACCTTGTCATGCTATTTTGCTTCAGGGCCGTGAGAAATCATAACGCTGCCGGAAATGCACTGGGGATTTTAGAATTTGTCTTACGGCATATTCCTTTTTTCTGTTCTATTCTGCAACGCACATGTCAGTGATTATACAACGGTTCTCTTGACCAAAGTGCCTTTAAAGACCAATTCCGGTAGAAATGCTCATGTGTTAAAGATTACAAGCAATAATGCTTGTGTGATATGCTTTATTAGTATCAGCCAATATTAGTGTTTTCCCCCTGTTAAATTTTAGTACGAGTCTGATATCGCAAGCAAAACAACATTTGAGCCTAATTCCATCAATGTAATTGGTGAAATATAAATTATTATTAATATGTCAATAACATTTGTGACCCTGGACCACAAAACCAGTCTTAAGTAACATGGGTATATTTGTAGCAATAGCCAACAATACATTTTATGGGTCAAAATTATTGTTTTTCTTTAATGCCAAAAATCATCAGGATATTAAGTAAAGATCATGTTGCATGATGAATTTCCAACTGTAAATATATCAAAACTTTTTTATATATCAAAACTTTTTTTTATAAAAAAAGTAAAAAAACAAAAATTAAGTTGTGATAACGAGAAAACAACTCTTATGTCGATATCACAAGAAAATTAAGTCGTGATAACAAGAAAACTTTTGTTATGTCGAGATCACAGGAAGATTAAGTTGTGATAATGAGAAAAAAACTTATGTCGAGATCACAAGCAAATTAAGTTGTGATAACGCCAAAACTACTCTTGTTACGTCGAGTTGTTTTCTGTTTTGTAACGAGTTGTTTTCTCATTATCACAACTTAATTTTCTTGTGATCTTGACATAACAAGAGTTGTTTTCTCGTTATCATGACTTATTTTTCCAGTGATCCAGACATTAAATTTTTTTTCTCATTATCATTACTTATCACAAGAAAATTAAGTCGTGATAACGAGAAAACTTTTATGTTGAAAATTAAGTGATAATGAGAAAACAACTCAAAATTAAAAAATGTATGTATATATATATATATATATATATATATATATATATATATATATATATATAGTTTTTTATTAGTAATGTGCATTGCTAAGAACTTCATTTGGACAACTTTTTTCTCAATATTTACATTTGTTTTACACTTTTATATTCCAGATTTTCAAATAGTTGTATCTCGGCCAAATATTCTCCTATCCTAACAAACCATACATCAATGGAAATCATATTTAAATCTCAATTTCAAGGGTCAAAATTGACCCTTATGACTGGTTTTGTGGTCCAGGGTCACATTTGAGAAGCTTTTTAACAATTTTTTAAATTAGGACCATAACAACAACAACAAATATCACACACACACACACACACACACACACACACACACACACACACATATATATATATATATATATATATATATATATATATATATTTATCGGTATCTACATTGGTAACAATTTCTTAAATCATTGCTCCAGTCTTCAGTGTCACATGATCCTTCAGAAATCATTCTAATATGTTGATTTGCTGCTTAAAACACATTTATAAAATATTATTTTTGTTAAAAACAGTTGTGCTTTTATTAAAACTGTAATCAATGTAATATATATGCTTGACTAATAAAATTATTAATTATTTAAATATTATATATCTTACTGAGCTAAAACATTTAAACGGTAGTACAGTTTTGTTCCTTTGTATTTTTTGTTATTGCACATTAAATTACATTAAAACCAATCAAATAATTATTTAATTTCATCCAGCAAATGATAATTAGTTAAATGTTAAATTAGACATCAATACTGCCATATATCCATTAAACATCTCTCTTATCAAGGAACATATTGCACATCAAATGACATTAATGCCTAAGCCAATCAAATGATTATTTAATATTCATCAAGCAAATGATAATTAGTTAAATGTTAAATTAGATATCAATCAGGCTTTTATCAATGGGACTTTGTGTAAAAATATACTTATGGGACAACATATGATCCAAGCAACCTGTGACCCAGTAATGCGTCCCTCTGCCGGAGCGGATCTGATGGGCAGGACTCTCTGAGCTGAGAGTCGGCGGACAGTGTGACCTTTTAGCGAGCATAGGGGATAAAATAAACTGCTGTCAGTGGTAATGAGCCATCTGGAGCTCTCATCCAGCCACCGTCCCACCTGAAGTCCCTATCAATCCAAGTATAGGTCTCTGCGGAACAACAAGAAGGTTTTTTTCAATTATTGGGCGTTTTCAAACCGGGCTAGGCATTTTCCAACCATCCATTCAAGACCGTACGGAAGCCTGTAAGTAAGCGGAAATGCGTTGTTATTATTATTTCTCGTTTTTTCATGATTTTTACTATTCTGTCGATATCGCGAAAACATTTTTGTCAAAATAAAATATGTGTATAAAATACAGGCTACAGTACCTATTTTTTTAAGTGTTACATTAAACTACTGAGAGATCCTTCATAAACCAAATTTCCCGTATTTATAAGATACATATCTTGTATAATAGCCTGTGAGTGTGTATTATATCTTCTAATATTCTCTCCTACCTGCATGCAATTTTCCTCTAATAAAAGCTAAAGGTATTAAAAATTACATTATTACTCAACTATTTATAATTACATTAGATTTATTTTCGTGTGTGTGAACGACACAACATAAATCAAGTTGTAAAGGTGATTAACAAGGTAAAAATTAATAGCAATTTTCAATAAAGTTACCAAATCCTACTGTAAAGCAATGGTGAACATGATTGTATTGGTCTTTCTTACCTGTATTTTTCAAAATATATTTATATGTAATGACTGATATTTAAGTGACATTTGTAGCTTACATTAAATGATATATAAAATAAAACGTATTAACCTTTAAATTAAGGTAAAATGTGTCAACACAGAATGATGAAAACTCTGAAAACTTTAAATATTAGCATCACTTTATTGACCGTATAGATACTTTAACCAATATGAAGAAAAACTATCAATAAATGCCACATTCTCTACTTAATGTAATAGTAAAAAAAAGAGAATCCAATAAAATAAAATAAGCAATAAATGTGGCAAGTTCAAACAGGAGGAACACATTGCATGAAACATTAGATGCTTCCTCCAGCCTCATAGAAACAGTCGCTTCCGCAGTATCCTTGGAAGTCATCAGAGCCAAAGAACCCCTGCATCACACCTCTTTGCCCTCTTCCTCTGTAGCCTTCACCACAGTCTTTGTATGTAGTCTCACAATGGAGACATCTGGATAGACTGTATGGAACCCTGTACAGGTTTCTGAAATTTTCACTGAATGCCTTCCAGTTCACGACACCTGAAAAAAAAAAAAAAAAATTGTCAGCTGACCTTATCATTGTCTTAAACATATTCAACAATACATAACTGAGAAAAAACAGAGAGAGAGCTGTGATTAACCAAACAGTGACACTAATAAAACTTACTGTCCAACCACCGAAAGTGAGCCTCTCGGCGGAAACTTTCCATGCTCACAATGCTTTTGAAGCACCTGCAGGTGAGGGCAAGGGAGCCAATTGCAACATCACCATCTTGAAGCACAACCTCCAGTAAGATTTCACGAAGGACCAGCAGAGGAAGCTATACATGAACAAAACATAACAATCTGAACTTCTTGTGGTTATAATGATTCCCTTGCATTTTATAAATTGAGAAATAGCAAATACATGCCTCCTGTATGTTCAGGGGTTGGTCAACGGTTGCCACTAAGAAGGGACAAATGAAGAACATCAGTAAATGACAGTCAACATTTACTATAAATAACAGAGCACCTCAAACAAAATAAATCATACCAGTTTTGTTTGGCTTGTCAGTCCGCCTTCTCTTTCTTTGCTGGATTTCCATGACCGATCTTGATAAATTTATGACATAAAAACACATTAATAATACAGTATATAAAGTTTCATTGCATGAAGATATGACAACTAAAAAAAGTCACACTAACTGTAAAGGCATTTGCCATCCTTGTCATTATTTTTTAGAAAAGGACTAAAAACAAGGGAAATGAAAGAAAGAAAGAAAGAAAGACAGTCAAACACCTTGGTGGGAATTTCTCCAGCAAAAGGACAGACCACCATCTTCTTATACTTGGTATGTCTGACTATAGATGTAAAAAGCACAAGTTTATCAAAACAATTCTTAAACTAACAGAATGTTTTTTAATGAGCTTGGAAAACCCACCTCTGAAAAGTCAAATGTTCCCCCCAAGATGACATAGAGAGCATACTGCAACATGAATTATGTATTAATAACTGCACATGGGTTTAATTCTGACATGGCACCTGCAGAACCAATAATAGCCATTGATCCTACCATTAGTATGAAGACTCCACAGCTGCAAGACATCTCTTGTCGAGGTATATCCTAGATAAGTAAATTACATATGATATCTTTTTTAACTAGTACCACTAAAGCCCTAATTCATAAAATATTTCAATCACATTTGGTGTAAAATGAAACATACCCCAAGGTCCTCAGAATAGAATTCTGTCCATGTCCCTGGACACAGGCTCTGAGCAATTTCTCTGTCAAAAAAAAGAAATGAATGAAAAAAAAACACAAAAAAAAACACACACATTAAGATATACACTACAAACAGGGTTTTTAAAAGAGAACTACCCTGCAATACTACATATGATTACCAAGTAAATTTGAAACAGAACAGAAAATAATAAAGGCAGAGTTTAACAGGAACTGTCCCGCCTTTATTTTTCACATGGCTTTCTTCTTAATGCAGGGATTAATTAATATATGACCCTAAAATTAAAGTGTGTTGCAAGTAAAGTGTTCCTTAAATTGTATGCAATGAGAAAAAAGCCAATGAAAAAAAACAAAACAAAAAACAAAACAAAAAGAGAACTGAACATAGAACCAGAGAACACAAAATTCTGTAACAGCAAAACCTGTATATGGCAATGTAAGTGCCATCTCCAAAACCTGGAGTTTTCAGGGAATTGAGAAAATACAATTCACGCAATTTTGGCTTCATGATCTGAAAAAATGTTTTCACCCTGTGTTAGTTTTTAGGAAAGGCATAATAATCAAGGAAATAATCAGAAATATGCCGCTGATTTCAGTTTGTACAACAATTGGTATTGTATATGTTTATGTATCCCAACATTAAAGCAGACTCACACACAGCATCCAATGCCCTGGCACCCAAGATGGGAAGACCACAGCATCCTTGCTCATAATTTCAGGCTACATGTATATTAAAAAAAATGTTTTATAGTATATAGTATGTTTAATATTTAAATACATTACATATGTCAGTGATCCTTACAGGTAAGTGGTCCATGGGATGTGCACAAATTGGTGGCAACCATGTCACTATGGTATGGCTGTCAACTGGATAGATGTCCACATTCTGGCCACAAAAATAAAATTGTTAGTTGAAGTATTTGAACAAAATGAATTTATTTATGCTCTCAAACTTTGAGGTTAAACCTGGGAGAGTGCAATCTGTTGCAGCACACAGAAGCAGGAATTCAGCACCTGTGTGAAAACATTTAGCTACTTTGAAATGGACATTTTATTATGATTTTAAGTTTTGATTCATGTATTTGTCTGTTTCTTACATTTCCTTCCACCTCGCAAAGGTTTGTCAGTGTTATTAAGTCTTTCTGTTTTATGACAATAGAGCCCACAAGTGCTACTTCATCATCAGCATTTGCAGAATGAACTTGAGCCATCTGTCAAGAGAACAGAAATTTTCTATTACTTACAAAACAGATTCTTAGTAGTCTTAGTCTTCTAAAAGACCTGGCGTTGCACACAGTGAATATTGTTGGCTCTATGATAAATCAGTTGTAAGTTCCTTAGGATATGAGTGTCTGAATGCATAAATGAAAATGCAAAATTTAATCATAATAGAAGTAATAGAACTGTTTAGCTATATTACCAGTTTACGCTGTGATCGAGTCAGTGGCTTTCCCCAGCAAGCCTTGCTAGGTTTTATTAGATGTAGTCTGGTCATTTCAGGAGCCCTGTTCTCTTTATTTAAAGACACATAAAAGACATAATGATTTGTAAATAGCAAATAAGAGATAAGATTCAAAGTATACATGTAATAAACTTACCTACAACCAAACGTCCAAACAAATCAGTTTGGAGGTTTATAGTCGTTTTTGGATGCCCAAGGTTCTTCTGTATTTTTGACAGCATGGATCCATTTTTTTCTTTGTTTTGCAAGTGCAAAATGTTTCTTACAAGAAACATGTGGGTGGTGGGAGACATCATATTCAAGAAATAGTTGTTCTTGCGCATTCCAGCGAAAAGTTGTTCGGCAGCTTGTGTGTTCACTCGGCCAGCCAACTCTGGGACAATCTGAATCTTTCTAAGTGTGTCTCGCTTATCCTTACTGTTGGCCTCATGGAACTTGTCAGATAGAGCATAGTGCTCGGAAGAACCAGTCACTGGATGGCAATTATCATCCTCATCCATCTTCTTCTCTTTTATCCAGGGTAGGCTTATAGTTAGGGTTCCGCTCTCTGCAGCTGTTATATTGTTTTCTGTAGATTCCGCAAGTCGTCCCTCAAAGGGTGTAAATGGCATTGCTTCTGGCCTCCTTAAGTTGGAATGGGTGGCCAGTCCTCTGGCAAAATCATAAATACAAATGTTTGGGATATGTTTCCATGAAAATAACATGTCCGTAAAGTCTCTAGGACTTTCAGCACGGAGGAGAAATTTTACACTGTAAACTATACCACAAGGGCATAAAATGGCTGCCCATCCACCTGACAAAGAGTAGTATAGTTTGTTTAGTGAATGAAATTCATTAACTTTCAGAACATATACATTTGAACTCACAGAGCCCACCATATACCTGATGCTCCCCAAACTTTTTGAAAAATCTTGTCATATGCAGTTCTGTTCTGCATTTCTTTTCTCAGTCTGGATAGAAGATCAGTCTTTGATCCTTCAGTGCCAACTCCACAGGCCTTGCAGAGTTTACGAATGTCTGCAACCTGGTAAAGCACAAATATGTCTGATATTACATTACAATATGAAACTAGCTCTTTGTGTGTTAGTTCTAACTACGACTAGAAGGTAACAACTTATTTAGACCTGCATAGTGATTGTTTCATTACTGGACAACCTTCACCATTTTTAATAAACTGCCAATTATAAGAGGCTATAGAGATTTATACTGAGCTGGTGCATACCTTTAGGTTCATTAATTCATCACTGAGTCTCTCTTCTGTCATGTCTATTTCAGCGATGTTGTCTAGTGTATTTGTGGTCTGCACTTTCTTCCACTCTGTGTTTATCAAAGATGGTGACCTGCGTGTGTGTCTGCCGATCCAAGGGGCCCAGTTTTCATAATTGGGTTTCAAAGTGTAAGGATTTGTGTCTCCAACTAAAATCATACAGAAAATAAAGTAGTGAAACAAACTCTTGAAACAAGGCATTTTGTTTAGATGTGTAAATACATGTGTAAATCAGTGGTTCTCAACCACATTCCTGGAGGAACCCCCAACACTGCATGTTTTCCATGTCTCCTTAATCAAACACACCTGATTCAGATCATCAGCTCATTAGTAGAGACTCCAAGATCTGAAATGTGTGTGTCAGAGGAGAGATGCAAAATGAGCAGTGTTGGTGGGCCTCCAGGAACGTGGTTGGGAACCACTGATGCAATGAACTCAACTAGTATATGTACAAGAGACAAGGAAGTTGTTTACATTATTGCACATGATAGACTAATTGTCTTGTTGCAACTTACTCCTCAACAAGCCAGTTGCAATCCTCTCCATTGAAAGAGTCTCCCAGAACTCCTCGGAATTCACCTCTCCATTGAAGGTTTCAGGTGGCTCACTTATGTCACTGACTGGATAAAGAAACAAAATTAAATTAACACAAATTAACTGCAAATAGAAATTGTCAAAAAAATGTGATTCTTTACCTGCCATGTTGAACACTCCCTTTTTATGCAAGTCCATTACAACAACTGGAGGATGATGTCCACATTTTAGACACGAAAAGGCATAATCATGGTGAGTTAGTGCCTCAAAATGTAAATATGCATGAAGAAACTCTGTCTCCTTTGGGTAAGGCACGTGTGTTGTCTTTTGCAATATGGAATGCACCCTTCCAACTGACACATGATCCTGAGTGAGAACAGTCATGAGAACATATATCAGTGCTAGATTAAGTTGAACAATCCTGAGCCTAATGTATCTTAAATTTCAGAAACAAAACCTGAACAGAATTCCTTATGAAGATGCATAGAAAGATGCTTAGCAGCACTTTATCATTAAAGTTGTGAAGCCCATGCATCCAGTCCTGGTATCGGTAAAACATACCACAATTACTGCATTTCTTGCAGTATGTGGATATTCCTAATGAGGTAAATAAACAGATAATAATGGTATGGATTATTGTGAATATCATACTTTAATACTGCCCTAATACTGGAGTATAATGCAAAAAAAAAAGACATGTACTACTCACAAAAAGTTAGGGATATTCAACTTTTGCAAATTGACTTATTGTCTGGGGAGGCACAGCATCCCACTCTTCTTAAAGGGCTGCCCTCGGGTCATTGAGATTCTGGGGTGCAGAGTCACGACCCTCTACATGGTACTTTGACAAGCCAATACTATCTGAATAACACCATTAATCCAGTCGTTGTGCCTCTGCATGAGCAACACAGGCCTGATTTCATTTTTATGGATGACAATGCCCCAGCTCATCGAGGTCGCATCATCAGGGAATAGTGGCAGGAGGCTGGGGTACCTCAAATGGAGTGGCTTGCACTTTCTCCAGACATGAATCCCATAGAAAACCTATGGGATAAGCAGAGTCGTCATATAGAAAGTTGTAACCCTGAACGTCAGAATCTCAATGACCTGAGGGTAGCCCTTTAACAAGAGTGGGATGCTGTCCCTCCCTAGACAATAAGTTGATTTGCGAACAGCATATGTCGTCGTTGTTAAGCTGTAATCGATGCTCAAGGAAAGTTACAAGTTATTAAGACATTGACATTTTTGTTGTGGTATACCCACCACTGTTGTTAGCTTTTATTTTAACAAATTGCTTTAGAAGAATAAATGCATGCTTCTACTTAAATGCCCTTCTTTTATGATATATTATCACTGTAGCAATTACCTTTTATCATTTTCCATAAATTTCACCCGAAAGTCGAATATCCTTAACTTTTAGTTAGTAGAAATCAACAGCTTATTAATATTAAACATTATCATTAAAAATGTACAAACCAGCAATGCCTACCTGTCACTACACCAGTGAGTGTCGCCACTTTAGCATTTTTGGTGATAAGGACAGGAGCACTGAGAGGAACAGGTCCAGGGCACTGAGAGCAGAACTCCTCTTCAGGAATAAGATGTTGAGGAATGTCTTCCTTCTTTACATCTTCTATAAAAACATCTGATAGTGTGTCTGGAAGCTTTTTGTTATGGTATATATATTGTACCATCCGCTTCAGGACATCACTCTTTGGAGGATATTCCCATTGCAGGCCAGACAGGTCATCATGTTCTGCTGGTTCAATCTCTGCAGCTGCTTCTGGCATGGTTGTGAAGAGCTCCCGCTTCATTTGAAAGAGACACCATTTTGCTATGCACTTATGCAGACACGATCTCCTACCTTTGATACAAGGGCAGTGCCAAGTGTTTGTCTTGGAATTGTAATTAACCAAAACTCTGCCCAGTCTACTGTAATAAGAAGCCCTTGGCTCATATACTGATATATAATGCTTGTAGTCGGGGCCTCCAATAGTAACAAGGCTAGTAAATGTTGCACCTTTACTTTTAGCCTGACCTTGCAGTGTTAGGCATTGGTTTTTCCTTGTGTTACCAAACCATTTTTGCTCCACCATCTCAGTCAACACGTCCTCTGATAACTCTTCATGTGGTGCAATAGCGCAGGAGTAGTCTACTGATCTCAGATGAATACATGATGTAACCAAAAGTTCACTCCTTTGAGTCATTTCAGCACAAGTGTTGCACATATCCATTTCACACATTACCTTGTGTGATGAGCCCCAAATTTTCTTGGCCACATGAATGGGAATACAGGGCCCACGAAATGATTTTGCTACAACATATATCCCATTCTTTTTATCAACACACTGTGTTGGTAAATGATAAGTTGAAGATACGGCATGTATAGGTTGATGTTTCCGCTCAATGTGTTTTTTCAAATTTTTTGAATTTAGACTCACACCACAGTGAGGACACCTCACAGTGATCTGCTTTCTTTTAATCACTGGAGGAGCTGCTGGAGCAGGTGCTACTGGTGGCAGTGAAGGAGTTTCCTGTGGTGGATGAGGTGCTGCTGGTGGCAGTGAAGGAGTTTCTTGTGGTGGATGAGGTGCTGCTGGTGGCAGTGAAGGAGTTTCTTGTGGTGGATGAGGTGCTGCTGGTGGCAGTGAAGGAGTTTCTTGTGGTGGATGAGGTGCTGCTGGTGGCAGTGAAGGAGTTTCTTGTG
>NC_133376.1:7923904-7978668 GCF_049309525.1 Garra rufa
ATACTTCAAGTTTATTTTATTAAGTATACTTAAGTAAAGTTCAAGTATATTTTAAGTATACTTTATGTAGTAAGTATACAAATATCAGTGTACTAGTAGTATACTTTTAAGTGTACTATTTTAATACTCCTCTAAGTATAATAGTAGTAAACTTTGAGGGCAGCTAGTTTATATCTATGTTTTTAGCTTGTACTGCAAGTATACTATAAGTGACCTTATAGGTATACTGATAGTTTACGAATTAAATACTTTTCTTATGCATTTTTAGTACATTTTGATGTATACCCTGCTGAAAAAACAAAACAAAAAAACAGCTAAAAGGCTGGTTGGCTGGTCTTAGCTGGTTTAAGCTGGAAGTCGCTGGTTTTAGCTGGTCTCCCAGCCTGGCCAGGCTGATCAGGCTGGTATTAGCTGGTGAAGTGGCCAAAACCCCTCTAAAACCAGCCTGCTGACCAGCTATGACCAGCTAAAACCAGACTGGTTGACCAGCTGTGACCAGCTAAAACCATACTGGTTGACCAGCTAAAACCAGCCAACCAGCCTAGACTGGTTTTAGCTGTTTTTAGTCTCAGTAAACTACTAGTTTAGTACTTTTATACTGCAAATATACTCGCAAGTTTTTTTTGTTTTGTTTTTTTTTTTTACGTGGATTTTACTTCACACTCTAAGTATACTACTTTGTCCATTTTTAGGTATTAATTTGTATATATTTTTTTGTTATATAAATATCCAAACGTACAAAACATCAAAAGAAAAACATCAGAAGTTTTTTTTTAAATAAACACTTGAATGTGGGTAAGTTTCATAAATAAAATATAATAAATAAATAAACATTTTGAACAAAAAGTCAAAAAGTCAAAAAAAGACTATTCAAGATAATCAAAACATAGATGGAGTCGATCAACACCCCAAAGCTTTACAGTCATTATTACCTCTTCATGGGTCGAAATTTTACACAGTTTTACACATCTATGGTTTTGATGCTTTTTTATGTCTGGAGATTGTGTTAGATTACGTCTTCATTGTGTTTTGGAAATTCTGTACAGACAATGTTTAATAGCGCCCCTAGTGTATAACAATGAAAACACAGATTCGTAGAGCACAAGTATAGCTCAAATATATTTAGACTTTGACAAGGTTTAAGTCAAGTATACTTAAATGTCATTTTAAGTATATTTCAGAGAAGTACATAAAGCACATTTCTGAGAATTACATAAAAAGTAAACTTAAAGTATACTTTCCTATTTTACGTTTTAAAGAAGTATACTAATAGCACACTTGAATAAGCTTCTTTTTCATAAGGGTACAGCTTTCCAGCCATAACAAGCTTGCTTAGTAGTTCAGCTGACTTAGGATGTGGAATCCTTGGGTTTGAATCCTATAAAAAAACATGATGAAAGAGCTGAATGATGAGAGATAAATGGCAAAAAAATGAACACTCTTTTAATGCCACTCAGTGGTCATTTCACTTCAAATATGTTATGAAATGTACATATTTTGCGTTTTGAGATCAGGGGCCGTATGTATAAAGCTTCTCAGAGTCAAATTTTAGTCTTAAGTGTTTCAAAATTCTAAGAGTGACGTAATTTTACTCTTATTTCTGGACTTAAGATAAAGAGTGATTCATAAAAGTTCTTAAGTGTTAAGACTAGGTCTCAGCTCCTAAATTATTTAAGAGAGTTGGAGAGGTCTCCTAACCTAGTTAGGAGTAACACAATGGCAGCAAAAAGGAGGAAACACACACTTTACAATACACATATGACATATTGGAGTTATATGATGATATGGAGTTGATAAAATGATACAATCGTGACCATCAAGCATTCTTTAATGTATTTATTTTTGTAATTGACCAAGTAATAAGCATAATAACTTATTCCACTCTACAAATCAATGCTCTAGCTGCAATAATATGTTTGTTTGTTTATTTATTTTCACTGGAAAATTTGAAAGATTGTAAAAATGCAGCAAAGCACTGGTGATGACACAGTAAGCAGGGTCTTAAATATTGTGACACTAACCTCACCAAACACATCAGTGACCAAAAGTGATGTGTGGAGGGTTTTAATGACCTCACATTTCACTTAAACCATCAAAATATGAAAAAAAAAAAAAAACACTGATCAATGTTGCTAACTGCTTTCAACTGAAAGTAGTTAAAACAGTCACACAATGTAGCTGATGAGGATGAGGACATAATGGTGAGTTCACTGATCTATATAATATAAATATATCAGTGGGAGAGTGTTGTAATCTAAATAAGGTTTAGTCTCAAAGTCTTAAAAGGGGGAAGGACATCAACAAATCTAGTGACAAAATCATTAAACTGTCAACATTGACATTGAATACAACATAATCAGTTATTAATTTTGTGTTGGTCCTCTCTTGTTTTTGCATGTGTTAATTAATTTCTTTGTAGGACAGCATGGCCAAAAAATATGACACATTTTACTGCATTATTATCAAAAAAATAAAAGTAAAACAAATGACTCCAAGCAAATATGCAATATGCTTACAAAATCAGTAACACTTTTTTCTCTCTCCTGGCCACAACTTAAAGGCAGTTTATTGACTTTCCAACTGACCATCAAACCATGCTGCAAAACAAGAAACTTTTAAGTTTGTGGGCTTTCTTTGAGTTCTTGGAGCTGTTCACATCATTGCTCCAACTGTAAATGAGGAGACATGGATTTCAAAGCATTAATAATAATTTGTGATAATTTTCCACAATGCAAAGCATTTGTTTAAATACACTGAAATATTAAATAGTGTCTTAATTAAATGTTTGTATTGTAGTTCCATCAAATAATTGGTGTTGTGCTGCTGTGACTCACATGAGCAGGCTCACTATTGGCTGATTCAGAGGTCAAGGGCGGCCATTTTGTGTTTCAATCATTGTAGGCCTTAATTTACAACACTTAAGTCAGAACTTAAGAATCAGTCTCAAACTTTACTGAAAGTTGCTTTTAGATTCTTTATAAAAGTCTCCTACTCTTAAAAAAGTCCTACTTCTTACTAAGAATTTTTTGACACTTAAGTCAAAGTTTAAGACTACCCTTAAGAGCATTTCTTAGAAGTTTTATACATACGGCCCCTGGTTGTGTAATTCAGTACCATAACATCCCCTAAAACTACTAAATATTAAATAATAAGCATGATCAAACTAAAATATAGTACATTCATTGCATCACCACAGGAGGGGCACCTGAGAGTTAACAGTATTATAATTTAAAATTAAATGAAGGTTGTCTCTGTTACAGTTTTTCTTCATTCATACTGACAAATTCAAATTAAGAATGTTCCAAGTAAGCATCCATGTTGGTGGTTTGAAATAAATAGCAAAATAAATAATAAAAAATAAGTCATAAAGATGCGTTAGCTAGGCTCAGCTCTGTGACGTAAAGTGACAAGCAAGCATCCTAAAGCATATTTTGCTGACACAGGGCTCAAGCCTGTGAGAAATGAGATATTGGGGTGCACTGAAGATGGCGGACTTAATTAGGTGTATCAGAATAAATGCTGTGTTGTTAGCACAAAAATAAGACTGTTTGGCCCAGAAAAAACAGGAGGCAATCACTTCCACCACGCCATTACCATAAACTGTTTTGAATTATGCAAAGACAGGAACATAATTAGTTCCTCTGGTGCGAAAGCAGAGACAGAGGTGGATATACTGTCCCACATCTTTGCAAACAGAAAAATAACTGCTCATAAAAATAGACTGCTTTCATGTGTGTGTGAGTGTGTGTGTGTGTGTGTGCAATGCACAGCAGTTCTCTGGTGCACCCAGAACAAAGTACAGAACAATAAGACTTTTTCTGGCTAGATCAAGGGGAATCATTTTTTTAAGACGCCCGACTTCATATACTGCTTTCTCTGATACATTAGTCATTGTACAAAGATCCCCAACCCCTCATGTTTTGAAACAAAAGCTTCCCCAGCTTAACCCAGAAAAAGGATGACAAGCATTAAGTTATTTATTATTTGAATAGAGAACAATGGTTTTGTTTGCCAGACTTGCACCAGGTTGCATCAGTTTCCGTTATGCCATCTGCAGTTCTCACCCTTTGTAGACCTCAAGAGCGAGACCTTGATAGTCAGATCGGCGTTCGGAAACTCTGTTTTACTTTGATGATACCTCGTACCGTTCTCATATAGCTCAACAAACTTCACTGCCTCAAACTTTAAATATAGTCTTCAGCCAGGTGAGGTGAGATACCTGACAGTCAGTGACAAATAAGGGTGTTCATGAAAAGGACATAGAAAAATATTTGTAAAATCTAATTTTATACACACATGGTGTTTACTTGGGGTTGAGACATGTTGTAAGTGTACAAGTGTACAAATATCACATTTTCGGGGAGTTGTTCCTTTTTAGTCAAAGTAAACATAATAAAATTTACAATTTTGTGGTTTAGAAATGTACATGTCACGGATGTGTGTGGAATAAAGCGTTTGAAGACGGAAATGCAATAACTGGTAATTTTAATAGATCAATAAACAGGTATATCCACAGAAGGAAGGAACACACATCAAAATAATCTTGTAGCCATCCATCGAAACATAAGTGAAACAAACTAATAAAGGGGTGTTAATAACAATGACAGGTGAAGAGAATAGATGCTAATGGACAGGAAAAAACACATAAGGGGATATAAGGACTAAACCAAAACACACACAATGACGGGGGTTTACGTTACTCCCCCCTCCTGGAAGGCCCCTGCGTCATAAACATATGGAAGACATGAAGGAAAGAGACAAAGAGACAGATAAATGGCTGGACAACACAGAGTCTATACAGAAGGAGGTTTCGGCGGAGGACGGACTCCCGGGAGGAGGACGATTAACAGAGTCCGGGGTGGTGATGACGGAGGAAGGAGCCAAAGAGGAAACAGAACAGTCCAGGGAGGTATCAGACAGGAGGGATCCGGAGCAGGAGGAGCCAGGTGAAACCCAGGCCGCAGCCATGATGGTGACCCACGGTGGAGCTGACGGAGGGAGGAGCCATGTTGGAGGAAGGGCTGACGACTCCAGGGGGCCGACCAACGGAGGCAGAGCAGGTGGCGGTAGTGCCCGGGGCGGAGACGGAGAGCCACAGATCCTGGGCGACACCGAGGATCCGGAGGGCCAAGGCGAAGCCCAAGGCTCTGGTGACTGAGGCGGAGATCAGAAGGTCCGTGGCGGAGTCTGGGCGACAGAGAACTGAGGCGGAGCCGGAGAAAGGGAGGAGCCCAACGGAGCCGGTGGCACGTGTGATCGGCATCGTCGCGAAGGACACCAAAGAGGAAACAGAACAGTCCAGGGAGGTGACGACGGAGGGAGGAGCCAAGGAGGAGACAGGAGGGATCAGGAGCAGCCAGGTGAGACCCTGGCCGCAGCCATGATGGTGACCCACGGTGGAGCCGACAGAGGGAGGAGCCATGTTGGAGGAAGGGCTGACGACTCCAGGGGGCCGACCAACGGAGGCAGAGCAGGTGGTGGTAGTGCCCGGGGCGGAGACGGAGAGCCACAGATCCTGGGCGACACCGAGGATCCGGAGGGCCAAGGCGAAGCCCAAGGCTCTGGTGACTGAGGCGGAGATCAGAAGGTCCGTGGCGGAGTCTGGGCAACAGAGAACTGAGGCGGAGCCGGAGAAAGGGAGGAGCCCAACGGAGCCGGTGGCACGTGTGATCGGCATCGTCGCGAAGGACACCAAAGAGGAAACAGAACAGTCCAGGGAGGTGACGACGGAGGGAGGAGCCAAGGAGGAGACAGGAGGGATCAGGAGCAGGAGGAGCCAGGTGAGACCCTGGCCGCAGCCATGATGGTGACCCACGGTGGAGCCGACAGAGGGAGGAGCCATGTTGGAGGAAGGGCTGACGACTCCAGGGGGGCGACCGACGGAGGCGGAGCAGGTGGCGGTAGTGCCCGAGGCAGAGACAGAGAGCCAAAAATAAACGCGGGGTAAAAACACCCCTATACTGTTGTTTCGGGCCGGCTATCTGTCACGGATGTGTGTGGAATAAACCATACGAAGATGGGAATGCAATAACTGGTAATTTTAATAGATCAATAAACAGGTATATCCACAGAAGGCAGGAACACACATCAAAATAACCTTGTAGCAGTACATCGAAACATAACTGAAACAAACTAATAAAGGGGTGCTAATTACACTGAAAGGTAAAGAGAATAGATGCGAATGGACAGTAAAAACCAAATAAGGTTATACAAGGACTAAACCAAAACACACAGAATGACTGGCGTGTTACAGTATAGACGTGTCTGGATGATGCTAATTATGAAAAATATGCATATCTTCATAAAAACAACATCTGACAACATAAAACAGATAGTATTTTCCTTAAAATAATGCAGAAATGCTGCAATAATTCAAGCATAAAACAGCTTTCCCAACTCTTTATGGACATAATCTTACATGGAAACTTTCACTGATGTTCACATTTGTATGTGTGAGAGTTGTACACTCGTGGGTGATAATTCACTTGTTGAGCTTAATTACATATTAGCATATATGCAAATTTATTTTGCTTAATGTCCCATCTGGGTTTGTTTTATAAATAAATTATCCATAAAAATATCTCAATACACGTGTTACGCAATTAAAAATGAATGGCCTTAAAGATATTTAATTAATCACATGCATTAACATGCTAACCTTTACAGTCTTCCTTCTTACATAAAAAGATAAAAGCATGGTGAGTTTTATCTTTTAGACCACAACTGTGGCAGAAACATTATATGGGTTTCTAAAATCGGCTTGTGAGATCAGTCTTTCAAGATTATACTTTTGAAACTCCTTTTTAAAATCAAAGTTCACATTCACCTGAAGGATAAACACTGTGATGAAGAGAGGTGGAGCTTTAGAAAGAAGTTATGTGTGTGGAGATTCAAAAAGTGAAAGGAGGTCATGAAAAAGCATACTAACAAAAACGTTTTTAATCAGAATTTTGTTTGTGTACTACACTGGTTTTATCTTTATGGTATGTTGTCCTCACTATGTGTTCACACCAACAAAGAAATATTGTCTATGTATTGCTTTTGTATTGTTTTGCACAATGCCTTATTCACTTGCTTCTGAATCTGTGTTCAAACCCAAACCTATGACTATGATCAGTAATTATTCTAATTCAGAATGTTCTCGAAGCCACTGTACATTTACTGTACACAGCAAAACTATGAGCAGTGGTGCTAGATCCTCAAACAGCCTGACAGTTTTTGACAATCTGTGAAAACTGATATGAAAAACTTACTGAAGCTGCAGAAATTTCTAATATAGATCCAATGTAAGGGCAAACCAACTGGGACCAAAAACCACCAAGATCCCACCTTTCTTTTTCTCATTCGACATCAACAGCCCAGCTGAACTCAAAACAATAAAACCACTTACTGTTATTTCTGAAAAAGCCCAGTGTTCGGTTATTTACCAATACACAAGGCTAAGACTTGTACAAAAAGCCATAATACTTTTTCTTCCATAGGAAGAACAGTTCTTCCTACTCGCATACTTTTGTCAGCAGCCATTCTAAAAAGCAATTATGAGAAACTTCCCACAGGTCCAGTTTAATTTCCGTCAGTCATAGTTCCAAAATGAATTTTAGCAGTCTGGAACTCAGACATGACAAGCAGCCTGGCCAGCTGTGTTTATTAACATTATTCGAGTGTGCCCAACAGAGACTAACAGCTAATCTTTCTGACTAGTTGTGAGTTAATTTCATGCCCGTTCCAAGCGATCCAATATCATCCAGAACTACATGAATCACACTTTCAGAGCAGCACTAAGTTTAGCTAGATTAATATAGCAGCTGCACTGTTTCTATTATTGGCACCATTATAGGTACATAATCAGATTTAGATGAGCAGGCAGAGAGGGAACAAAGTGAAAGCTGGCACTGCTTCAAAACAAGGAAACTGGCACTACTGTGGTTCATTTTAATGCCACTTGCTTTAAATGCAAGTCAGGGGGGTGAAGCAGAGGGCCGTCTCAATGCACATAAACAAAGCGCTGTTTGTTTCGCTTCCCCGTCTGACCTTTGGAAAAGCATTTCCGAGAGCTAATTGAATAAAGCCTAAATACTCTGTATTGCCAAAGCCCCCAAAATCCCTATAGACAGCACACTGCACTTCCCTTGAATTATTTCGAAGATCTCCTTAATTGAATTTCTGCATGAGCTTTAGTTCAGTTTCACAGTTTTTTTTTTTTTTTTTTTGAGGAAAACTTGCTTATTTCAAATAATTCAGTCTGTATAATAGGTTAAATCTGAGCAGTGTTGCTTCCTTCTCAGTAGCAGCAGAGCTTTGTGACCTGCACACCTCGTACAGGAATAACCTGTACGCTCTGGCAGAGGCTGTCAAAATGCATCTGGATCACGATGATCTTGATGTAAGAGCAACGTGTAGCACACGAGCTGACAGATGGAGCACTTTGCATTTAAACAGCAGGTATCCCCTGTTAGTGATCATGCAACAATGTTAAACACGACTTTATGTATATTGTTTGGCCTAATAAAGAATTCCACAGAGAAACTAGAAACAGGTTTGCTTATTAGTGGTCTTCGTTGTTTGTAAACAAAAAGAAGCATGGTGTACGTGATTGGAAAAAAATGCTTCTATGGGGTTCAAAAGAAAGTATGTGGTAGAGAGAGGTTAACCACAAGGTTGAGAAAGTTCTCCAGAAATCACAGAGGCACTCTCCACAGCAGCATTTACTTACGTATAGTAAACCCATCCAGTTGTTCTATTCAATACAGAGCTGGGAGGTGTGCAGGGATCAAAAGGAACACTGTCATGCTCGGTTATGATTTATGGGACCCCTGAGGTCTTTATGTCACAACCAGAGTTAAGAAAATATAGGCCATCATCTTTGAGACACTTGCTGTGTCTTCAGAGAAGACATATTCTCAAGGTTACAATGCAATTTTACAACAAATAAAAAAACAAGTCTTCAATTTCATTGGATATTCTTGGAAGCGACTTGGGTGTTCTGAATAATGAGCTACAGCTCTGGTCCTCCTGCTTGCATGCCAAAACATCCTCTTAGTTGAAATAGATCAGTGACTGTGCACAATGACTGATAACCTAGCCTCAAACCATGAAACACGTCCCTGAATCCCATGGGTAAATTATGAGTTTCTCCACTTTAGATGCGTGTTTATGCATGCCCTTCCTGCATCCTGAACATCATCTGATTCTGCTAAAAACGATTAGAATGATGACTAAAGCTTACAATCTCCTGAATGAGACTTTTTTGCTCTGCGGCAACATTACTCAGATGTTTGGCTCACTCATGGGCCCATAGGCTCATGGATCTTATCCAGTCAAAGTCTGTCTGAGCATTGCATTTGCAGACTCATGTTGACTTGTAATTCATGTTGACAGTAGAAGAAGCAAATAAATGTTGTTTGGCATGTTTCTGAATCCTCTGCATAGTTTCTACCTGCAACAACCATAGGCAGGGCAACTCAAAATTATTGTCAGGTGCTGTTATTATGGGTATGCTGTGGCGCAGGGATGTCAAATCCTGCTTCTGAAGAGCCACCTTCCGACAGAGTTTAGCTACGACCATAATTAAACACACCTGGACCAGCCATTCAAGGACTTCAAAATTATTTGAAATCTATAGGCAGGAATGTTGGAATTAGAAACTGCAGTATAGTACCCCTTCAAAGCAAAGTTTGGCATCTTTGCTGTAGAGGAAAGGGTATACAAGTACAATAGTGCTGTCCAATGCTGCTCCTGAAGAGCCACCTTCTGGTTTAGCTATGACCTTAATTAAACACACCTGGAACAATCAATCGAGGACTTCAAGACTAGTTGAAAACTACAGACAGAAGTGTTGTGGTGCTTTCGCCGCTGCTTAGCTCAGCTCGCTTGCCTTTCCACTGTGGTTTGTACTGCTTTAAAGTGGGTTTTATTATAGACTAGTTACATTTATTCATTTATTAATTTTTACATTTATTCATAGTTATGTCGCCTCTACTGCCGTGGCATCGTTGTAAATGTGAGGCACAAAAGGGCAACACAGGAGCCATTCTTTTTTTATATAATTACTATTATTTTTTAAGCAAGTCATTTAAGTCATGCAAACGATACTGTGGTGGCTCTTGCTGCTAGCACGTTTGGTGTCTCGTATCGCAATTCCAATGACACTGGTAGTGACGATTCTCTCTGACCAATCAGTGATCTGCAGTGTTAACACATCACATTTTAGTATTGGTACAGCTTGCTTGGAACCTCAGCTGAGGTGGTTCTACCCTGCTGAAAAAACCAGCATATGCTGGTTAGGTATGTTTTGGTGCTGGGATGCTGGTTTTAGCTGGTTTATGCTGGTCCTTTGCTGATCCTTTGCTGGTTTATGCTGGTCCTTGACCATCATGGAGCAGTGTTGAAACCAGACTCTGCAACACAGTACCTCTTCAGGACCAGAGCTTGGCACCTCTGCTGCAGAGGAAGAAGTATACAAATACAAAAGTGGTGTCCAATCCTGATCCCGGGGGCCACCTTAAAGCAGAGTTTAGCTCTATTCCTAATTAAACACACCTAAACCAGCTTATCAAGGTCCTCAGGAAGTTGTGCGAATGATACTGTGGTGGCTCTTGCTGCCAGCGCGTTCGGTGCCTCGTGTCGCAAATCCAATGACAGCGGTAGTGATGATTCTCTCTGACCAATCAGTGATCTGTAGTGTTAACACGTCATATTTTAGTATCGGTACAGCTTGCTTGGAACCTCAGCCAAGGTGGTACTATTGCAGTGGAAAAGCACCAAAGCGAGCCGTACCATACAGTAGAAAAGTGCCACTGGAGCAGTGTTGAAACCAGACTCTGCAGCATACTACCTCTTCAGGACCAGAGCTTGGCACCTCTGCTGCACTAAAAACTTCAGGTAGGTGTAATGGAGCTAATCTCTACAGGAACGTGGTTCTCCTGGAGCACGATTGGACACCTTTGGTGCTGTTATCAACTGCCAAGAGACTCCTTAAGAGACACCTTCCGGCAGAGTTTAGCTCTAATTAAACGCACCTGAACCAGACATTCAAGAACAAAATTATTTGAAAACTACAGACAGGAGTGTTGGAACTAGTGCCACGGTAGAAAAGTACCATTGGAGCAGTGTTGAAACCAGACTTTGCAAGACGGTACCTCTTCAGGACTAGAGCTTGGTATCTCTGCTGCAGAAGAAGAGGTATACAAATACAAAAGTGGTGTCCAGTTTAGCTCTATCCCTAATTAAACACACCTACACCAGCTTATCATGGTCTTGATGAACACTAGAAACTTCCAGGTAGGTGTAATGGAGCAAATCTCTACAGCAGAGTGGTCCACCTGGAGTAGGATTGGATACCTTTGGCGTACAAGGTTATGGTGATTCTTCGCCACCTCTGAGGAGATCCTCAGAAGATTGGGCTCTTTCCTGGCACATGCATAGAAGGGAATCCAGTTTTACCAAAAAGGATGAGCTGCCAAGTCCAAATTCTGGACTGAAAAGCACATGTTGTGGCTACTGGTCCAGGATGCCTGGAGTGGAGCGCTTGTGGCTGATCTTTGATCATGACAGATAAACCACACCCCATTTTATTTAAGTTACGATATTCCCCATGGACTAATTATGTCTTCTATTTTTGGTAATCTTTATATAAAACTTATGTCACTCTGAGGTCTGACATCACACCCACTGAGAATATCTCTGGCTACAGCTTACAAACTCTTGAATGAGTAAGAAGACTTTTTGTTCTGAGGCATCATTATTTAGATGTTTGGCTCAGTCATGGGCCCATAGGCTCATGGATCTTAGCCACTCAAAATCTCTAGGAGCATTGGTTTGTAGACTCATGTGATTCATGTTGACAGTAAGGGAAGCAAAGAAATGGATGTTTGGCATGTTTCCGAACCCTCTCCACAGCTTCTTCAAACTATCACAGCCACTGCAGGCCCGACATGTCCAAGATTCTTGTCAGTTGCTGTAGTTATTGTACATGGGGGCCCGGCAAAGGAAGAGGTTGACAGTGGATCTTACTAGTAGATGCATGGTGCATTGCACCACAATATCAATGAGAGATTGGCTCTCTGCTTGTGTTCCCTGCGACTGTCAGTAACAATGAGCTCTCACTCCCTCATACTGTCAGGGCTTGATACAGAGGGTTGCAAATGAAACCAGTTGTTAACAAATATTCAGCAGGGTTTCAGACTGCTGCATGCAACTACAAAGTTCAGGTGTTAAAATCTATTCGATTTGTTGAACACAGAGTGTTAAGTTTCTCATTGCCACCAGGGCATTGCACTTTCATCCATTATCCATCAAAGCTGATTTAAAGCATGATCTAATGGCATACATCAGGTTGTTACAGAATTTTCAGTATTTATGTAATATGCTCCACCATAAGCCAAGCAATGTGGACATTTCAGTGTTCTTGCATATGTCAATGTAATATTCAATGATGTTTGCGTCTACCCTCATGTCAAGCTTTGCAACTTATTCATTGTGCCTCACTAGAAATAAAGACTTGGAGTTTTTATGTCTTGAAAACTTTTAATAAAACAACCAAATTGTGCCTAACTGCTCTCCATGGATGCTCAAAACTAACAAGAGTCCAATTGCAACCCATAATTGGGTAATACGGATGACTTTCTTTGAAATAAAGACTTCACATGTGCAGGTTTGAGTCATGTTCCCAAGCAGTTCCACACACAAATCGATATCAGCATGATTAGATAGACTTCTGAGCTCCATCTGGCTGCAGTGTACTGTGGCCCTCACATGCAGTCCTGAGGGACAAGACTATTTATGAATTTTAACTCTGTTCATGTCTTTTCTAACTTTATGATCTACACTGTAGTGAATGCCAAATGAGACAGATATTTTCATGTTGTTTGAGGGAGGGTGTATGTTGCGGTATGTAAGTTGTTAATTAGTTTATTTCTTTTTAGCTTTGGGAAAACGGTGTGAAGAATAGCAGGGAAGTAATTAAGTTCTCATCTTTGAGATTGAAACGCTTCAGTGATAAATTGTGAGGAGAACTGGTAAGTGGTTGTCTATAAGTCTAATGGGAATTGTAATCCCGTAATCACGAGGAACGCCAAAAAGAAAACATGCTCTGCTGGAAATTTATATATTTATATATAAATATTTTATGTAGAAAAGATGTTGTAGTAATTTAATTACATCCAGTGAATGTTCCGTATTTTTTTACATTTTTTTAAATTGATATTTATATCCACCCTAGAAATAAATAAATACTGCAGATGCTAGTGTATTTTTAACTTTCCATTATCTTTATTAATACATACAGCTTTATGTTTTGTTTCACTAATTTAATTAGTGTCCACAAATAACATCAGCTGTTTTAACATCAGTTTTAATGTCTAGAATCCCATAAATATGGTTCAGCTGTAAGTGGCTTGTCATTAGGCAACTAAGTAACAATGCTCTATTCTAAATAAATGGAAATAAATTACTTTAGGCTTTGTGTAAGCCACACACTTCTTGTCCTTTTTAGTGCAGTAAAACTCCCCACACAAAATAATGTTTTCCCATATTGTTAATGAGATTTCACTTCACAATTAAAGGAAATGTATGTAAACTTAACAGAAAATGTCCTGATGAAAAATTACCAGTACCTTTTAATGTCTATGTATTTTTTTTCTTACAGTACAAACATGCATAACAACAAACCGTGTTTATCACTGACACTCTTCTGGTGTAAATACTTGTGGAACCTATTGCAACTCAAAACTGGCAGTCATAGCCAACACAAATCAAAATAAATACATTTAATAATAACAAACTAAAGTGTAGTAGACCTGTCTTCAAGTGTGTTTTCAACATCTTCAGCAAACAACTTTAAGATGATCAGATAATTGTCCCGTCTAGTCTGTAATTAGTTGTGTAAAGTGCATGTCAATGTGACAGAAAACAACATACTGAGATTTTACATAAATTAAATTAAATCTTAAGTATATAAGTTTTGTGATCAGATTTGTTTATCTAGCCATGTCTTCCCCTAATAATAAAAAAGTTTAAGTGTGCTATTAGTATACTTCCTTTAAACTAAAAAAAAAAAATAACTATCAGTCTACTTTTTATGTACTTCTCAGAAATGTGCTTTACATACTACTCAGAAATATACTTAAAATGACATTTAAGTATACTTGACTTATACTTAGAAAAAGTCTAAATATATTTGAGCTATACTTGTGCTCTGAGAATCTGTGTTTGCATTGTTATACAGTAGGGGCGCTGTTATACTTCTTCTGTACATAATTTTCAAAACACAAGTGAAGAAGAAACCAAAACAAAATGCTTCCACGTGTAATCTAACACAATCGTCAGACATAAAACAGCATCAAAACTATTGATATGTAAAACTGTGTATTGTTATGGAATAAAATGTCGACCAATAAAGAGGTAATAATGACTGTCAAGCTTTAGGATGTTGATTAACTCCATCTACATTTTGATTATGATGAATAGGCTTTTTTTAGCTTTTTGTTCAAAAAGTTGTTTATTGATTTATCCATTTTTTATTTATGAAACTTACCCACATTCAATTGTTTATTAGAAAATAATGCATTAAAGTTCACTTAAAGAAAACGTATAAAGTTCACTTAAAGAAAACGTATGAGTATACTTGCAGTATAAAACTACTAAACTAGTAGTTTACTGAGACTATGCTTCAAAGTGTACTAACATTGCACAAAAAGGATTTAATTGGTAAACTATCAGTATACCTATAAGTTCACTTTTAGTATACTTTCAGTACAAACTAAAAACATAGATGTTAACTGGTTGTATACTTAAAGTTTACTAAAAGTTAGGGTTAGGGTTTAGGGGTTATGGTTAGGGTTAGTGTTAGGTAAGTATACTTTTATTTACTAGAAAGTGGGCCAATTGTGTCCCAAGGAGTATTGAAATAGTACACTTAAAAGTATACTACTAGTATACTGATATTTGTATACTTACTACATAAAGTATAATTCAAAATATACTTGCGCTTTACTTAAGTATACTTAATAAAATAAACTTGATATATACTTATTTTTGGTAAGGGTTTGTGTACAGCTAACATTGCTAACATTTGACTGACTTTCTGTTCAATAATGATCAAAATGTAACCCAGATTGCACACATAGGTCTGAAAGATGTCTGTTAAAGATCACTTGATCTGAAAAGCATCTGTTGTAAACAAGCAGACGTCTTTAAGAAGTCAGTTTTACATACATTCTAAAATCATAAATATCTTAAAGACATCTAATAAACGTGTATTTGACATCTGATAGGAAACGTCCTATAGACGTATTGCAGATGAACAAACACTCTTAAAAATACATCTTGCTGATGCAGACGTCAAATAAACGTCTCTGTGATGTACATTTGCTATCAAGTCTAAGAGAATCCTTATGTGCTATATTTCTATGAAATGCTTATAGGCTGTGTGTATGAGCTGTGAGATGCAACAGCCAGCCAGACATTTACAAATATAATCAAATGAGTGTCTTTGCATCTAAACAACAGCATTCCTTGTCGCATGTAAATCTGATATGTCTTACAAGTCAAATGAGCACCATTACCCGCCACTGCGCAAAAAGTACCTGCATTTCGCTAGTGGCGGGTGTTGATTTCATCCCCTGCTTGCAGTCCTCCAAAGGCTTGTGCCTGAAAGTGTTTTTCATTCCCTACACATAAACCTGTGCTGTCTTCACATCCCAATACAATCCTTCCTGCTTATAAATTCCTCTCTTCATCTCTGAAGCACTAAATTACTCAACTGTATCATATAACTAAATGAGAAATGAAAAACAGCTCTGTACCTAGAGGCTGAAAGCCAAAGTACTGACTCTGTCTGCTCTTCCACAAGCTTGAATTATCAGTGAGTGTCTGTTTGCTAGTCTCAACATTATGTAATACCACAGCCTCTTCTAACATGACTTAAGAACCTACCAGCAATTCTTGTAATGCATCGGTCTACTTGAGTATTGAAATACACACAAACCAATCAAGCAGAAGCAGTTATTAAAAAACTCTTGGGAAAACCATGTTGTTATAGATACCGAATGTTTATCAGTGTTTCCTGCTTTGTTTATGGAAAGAATAATTTGCATTTTAGTGTCATTCATAACACACCAATGTTCCTTTAATACTATCCTGTAGAGATTTTCACACACAAATACAAATGGAAAGTCTAGCTTGGATCTGGGACAACAATAAAACATACATACATACAGTCGTGGCCAAAAGTTTTGAGAATTACATAAATATTGGAAATTGGAAAAGTTGCTGCTTAAGTTTTTATAATAGCAATTTGCATATACTCAAGAATGTTATGAAGAGTGATCAGATGAATTGCATAATCCTTCTTTGCGATGAAAATTAACTTAATCCCGAAAAAAAAACCTTTCCACTGCATTGTTAAGAAGGCTTCAGGGCATCCAAGAAAGTCCAGCAAGCGCCAGGATCGTCTCCTAAAGAGGATTCAGCTGCGGGATTGGAGTGCCACCAGTGCGGAGCTTGCTCAGGAATGGCAGCAGGCAGGTGTGAGCGCATCTGCACGCACAGTGAGGCCAAGACTTTTGGAAGATGGCCTGGTGTCAAGAAGGGCAGCAAAGAAGCCACTTCTCTCCAAAAAAGAACATCAGGTACAGATTGATCTTCTGCAAAAAGTATGGCGAATGGACTGCTGAGGACTGGGGCAAAGTCATATTCTCCGATGAAGCCTCTTTCCGATTGTTTGGGGCATCTGGAAGAAGGCTTGTTCAGAGAAGAAAAACTGAGCGCTACCATCAGTCCTGTGTCATGCCAACAGTAAAGCATCCTGAGACCATTCATGTGTGGGGTTGCTTCTCATCCAAGGGAGTGGGCTCACTCACAACTTTGCCCAAAAACACAGCCATGAATAAAGAATGGTACCAAAACACTCTCCAACAGCAACTTCTTCCAACAATCCAACAACAGTTTGGTGAAGAACAATGCATTTTCCAGCACGATGGAGCACCGTGCCATAAGGCAAAAGTGATAACTAAGTGGCCCGGGGACCAAAACGTTGAAATTTTGGGTCCATGGCCTGGAAACTCCTCAGATCTTAATCCCATTCAGAACTTGTGGTCAATCCTCAAGAGGCGGGTGGACAAACAAAAACCCACTAATTCTGACAAACTCCAAGAAGTGATTATGAAAGAATGGGTTGCTATCAGTCAGGATTTGGCCCAGAAGTTGATTGAGAGCATGCCCAGTCGAATTGCAGAGGTCCTGAAAAAGAAGGGCCAACACTCCAAATACTGACTCTTTGCATAAATGTCATGTAATTGTCGATAAAAGCCTTTGAAACGTATGAAGTGCTTGTAATTATATTTCAGTACATCACAGAAACAACTGAAACAAAGATCTAAAAGCAGTTTAGCAGCAAACTTTGTGAAAACTAATATTTGTGTCATTCTCAAAACTTTTGGCCATGACTATACATATCAAGTTTGTTAGTGGTGGATTTGGCTTTTAACAATGCTGAGCATCTGCAAGCAAGCAACACACAATAGTGGAGTTTTATTCCTGAATGATTCAGTGTTTTGGAACAAATCATTAGGTCAAGGGTAGGCAAGTTTAGTCCTCGAGAGCCGCTGTCCTGCGGAGTTTTTATTCCAACCCTAATCAAACACACCTGAACAAGCTATTCAAAGGTCTTCAGAATTGCTAGTGCTATAGGCAGGTCCGTTTTTTTTTTTTTTTTTCAAGGGCTAAACTCTACAGGACAGTGGCTCTCTAGGACTGAACTTGCCTCCCCATGAGTTAGGTATACGCAGCAAATTAACTCCTGAAAAATTCAGGTAGTGGCAACTGCATATACAACATTTCTATGCAGAACTAAACTGAACAACTAGTGGTTAATGACATAGTTAAACATGTATCAGTGTTGTGTCTCTGTTCTGTACACTGGGAATGAGGTCCTGTCTGGTTCTCCCAAATCTTGCTAGGAAAAAAGAACAAGCTTGTAATAAGCTTATCTGAGTGTCTATTTACAGTGCAAATAGCCTGCCTTTGGTTTTGAATTGGTTTGAATAGACAACATTACCAAAGACATGGACCAAACATTGGCTCCAGTGGCATGAGTATTAAAGTGTGTAACGGTGACTTTTTGACGTAATCGACCCAAGTTCAAATGCGTCTTTTGACAAACTTATTCTTCTCCATTTTACCGTCACATATCATATCAGAAAGGCATTTCTTTTCAATAAAAAAATTAGGAAATAATTGAAAAGTGGAAAATCAAGTGCCTTACAGGTGTTTATCAAGCAGGGTGAGAGGTAGGTTTAGAGAGGGCTTTATTGTCCCAATGAGGTGCCATTAATTTAATATTTTTGATAAAAATTAAAATGTATACTCTATATGTTATTACTGAATACTGTTTTATAATGTACTACAATACTGAGGTGCAGATATCTGCCACTATTTGCTACTATTTACACTTATTTCAAAGAAAATACTGTTTTTTTTCACAGAGTATAAATATACATTTGCACACAGTTTAAATAGCATTTATTGCAACAAAAATATACCATTTTCATTTAGTGTAAATAGCATCAATCGGTATTTGCAGTTAACTAAATATAAACTTAAATCCAAACACTTTATCTTGGATTGCTTTATGAGCTGAGCCCAGATGCTAAATAAGTGTTTATAATAAGTGGACATGGCAACACTTCAGGAGCATACTCTGCAAAGCATAATGAGTCTTTGGTAACGGTAAAATTACTTAGGTAAATAATAATAATAATAATAATAATAATAATAATAATAATAATAATAAAATAGCAGATACTAAACATGTGAGACCAGATACCAGAACGTTGCAGTGGTTACCAGTGTCAGTCATCACAATTTCGAGAGTAAGTTTGATAGTGAATTTATATGCAAAACTATAATTTACGGCAGTGGTTCCCAACCACGTTCCTGGAGGCTCACCAACACTGCACATTTTTCATCTCTCCTTTGTCTGACACACTAATTTCAGGTCTTTGAGTCTCTACTAAGCTGAGCTGATGATCTGAATCAGGTGTGTTTGATTAGGGTGACATGGAAAACATGCAGTGTTGGGGGGCCTCCAGGATCGTGGTTGGGAACCACTGATTTAGGGTATTTACTCACATATTTTAATGTGGTTGTCACTCCTGCAACTGTACAGTGTGTGCATGACCCATGACTGATTAATAAAGACAAATATCTTGTTTTGTTCCTTGTTCCTTAATTAATGAATTGGTTGAGTGAATCAATCAATGACTCCTACCACATACTGACATAAAAATGTGACCTACAGAAATGGTTTCTTAAGAAGACTGACAAACTACATTTTGCATGCATATTAAAATTAAATAAACATCAATTCATAGCAAACTATTAACTGATCATATATTAGTTCATATAGTTTTAAACATTATAAACAGGTGGACTAATAATGTGATGAATAATGCTTCTTACAAAAAAAAAAAATAAAAAAAAAAAACACACACAGAGCCACACACAAAAATAAATCATTTCTATGTCCAATGGTGTGAACAGTGTGAGTGGAATCTCTGAAGCACATAACTACAGTAATTCTGATGTTTGGATTCTGATATCCTGGTGTTCCCAAAGACACAGTTTTAGAAGTACTTGTTTAATTTTTGAACTATGGCAGAATCTTTTAAAAGTTCCTCGGAGTCCTGCTGTGCTAATAGTGAATGATGGCCCCTCCTGAGCACATGACCCATGTCTATCATGAATATGCATGAGCTCAGGACAGGCGCTGCCTCAAGAGTGAAGTTGTAGGAGGTGAAAAACAGAGGGATGGAGTGATTGATGGCCAAGTTTTGGGACATAACGTCAGTTGCGCTACTGAGCCGGAACGGCCCCCCCCCCCCCACTAAACTAAAGGTCATGATTTGAAGCTTGGGAAATCTAACATAGCCCTCTGACTCAATAAAAGCTGCTGTATAAAGTGTTCTCTTTCTCTCTTTCTCTCTCTCTCTCTCGTTCTCTCTCTCATAGGAAATGGTCGTTTTTGCTCAGTCGAATTGCTTTGAGGCAGAACAATGTAAAGTAATCATAAATACATATGAAAGAGTGTCTGCAGGTCTGTAAAAAAGATTGGTATTATATACAAATTATGCTATTTACAACCAGATCCCCCCCATCCCCACTATTGATCTTTTCACCTTTTCCAATCCATTTATATTCCTTACAGGAGAAACTGCTAGATTTTTCCATCTGTCATTTCAGAATTTACAGATAACTAAAAGCATTGATTACCCCCAAGCAGAGATTCATAGTTGATCCACTACAACAAAATGTAATTAGAATTTCTAGAAGGAAATACAAGTGCTTGCAAGAGAGCAAAATTCGCTGTGTAAATCAAATGCTGTTTCAGACCTGTTTTGTCCATCAGCATCTTAATTGCATGGGTTAGGATTCAAAACAAACTCAAATCTTAATGTTGGGGGAATAGAAATACAGCACTGCCTTGCAAACGGTTGAATATTTATGAGATATTTTAAAATGTAAAAAAAAAAAAAGAAAGAAATAACATTCCACATTATTACCACCACCGAAACTACTGTAAATGTACTAAAGGAACAGAGAGAGTAAGCAGGAGGTAGTGCTGTGCTCAGTGTGTCATGAGGCTGTGCTTAGCAGGTGAATTCCATCTGCATTCCCCCCTCACACACTCCGCACAGCAGTAATCTATTTACTGTTAATATCACAGCAACACTTTCCAACATGAAATGCATTAACATTCTTTAAGCAGAGCCATTCTAAGCCACCAGCTGTGCCGTGCCTAACATATTCTCGGAATACATGGACATCAAGATAAATACATTATATGTTTGCTGAGGACGAAACATTTATTTTCTTTTCTTTTCTTTTCTTTTCTTTTCTTTTCTTTTCTTTTCTTTTCTTTTCTTTTCTTTTCTTTTCTTTTCTTTTCTATACTTTAAACATGCTATACAGCATTGAAGATTAAATGTTAAATCTATCTATCCATCTATGCTCTGATGCTGGTGAAGTTTTAGAGCTTGGAGTAAAGGGTATTAAACATCATGGGGGAAAATGGCTAACTATACTGCTTTATAAACATTGCTGTGGTGACATTTCTGCAAAATGATATCACGTTGTTCTTGCATGTTTTGAGGCAATTTCAAAGTGAAATGTCCAGTGTGTGGGGCTAAAAGCACATTCAGTTTTCTCTGAAACAGTTGAAGCTGAATCTTGCAACATGATTTGGTTGTTGGGTCATTTTGCTGACTTATTTTTTTTAATGTTTTACCCAGTTGCTGGTTAGTTTATCTGTAACTCTGGGTATTTTTTTTACTGTCAATACAAATGATGAACTATCATCATTTGAAACTGATGATGAGTCTGTTCTAAATAGGGATGGGAATCGAAAACCGGTTCTTGTTGAGAACCGGTTCCCAGTGTTTCAATTCCTTTGAATCGTTTGCAAAATTTGCAAACGATTCCCTTAACGATTCCAGTGGGCACGAATGACGTCATCACGCGCATTGCGTAACGTACGCACGTTGCGTAGCTTACGCTCAGTCAATAGTAAGCATGGCTCCTATATGGAAGCAGATTAGTCTCATTAATAATTCACGCACAATACACGATGCACACATGCGTGTCCCAATTCACGTGCACGATAAAAAAAATATATATATTCACAAAAAAAATTCACGTGCAAAAAATAAGAATATAAATTCATAAAATACGTTTCACAAATTGCAAAACACAATTCACAGATTTACAACTGTGTACAACAATTTTGAATGTTTAAAAATCACGAGTGTATCACGGACTGTGAGTGTGTGAATAGCTTTTTTACGTGTGTATTTTTTAGACTTGCGTGTGTGTGTTTTTGAGACTCTCCTGGCAGCGAACTCCTCCCACGCGGGTCACACGTACACTTTAGCCAATCAGATTTGAGCCTGTCGATCGACCAATCATAACCCGCTGTGGGCGTGCCTATCTTACGTTACGTCATCAGCGCGAGTCCAGTTCCAGAATTCAGATACGATTTAGCTGTTGATCGGCTGTTGAGGATATTTTTCAAGCAGTCTCTTGTGGTTTTGTTTTTTGATTGAAAACAGGAAAGAGCTGTCAGAGCCAAACTTGTCTTGTGTCTCAAATCCTACGATGGCACGCATTCAGCTGATGACGATTTAATAACACATTGTAAACCATGTACATTTCATTTAAGTTTGTTTACCAGTCCCTCCAGTTTTTCGCGATTCTGCGATCGCTGAATTTAATGCAAAATCAACAAAATGTCGCATTTTTTTGCGATTCTGCATAATCTGTCATTTAACCGCAAAATAATCGCAAAAAATGGTTATTCAAATATTTCAATTATAAAAAGATTTTAAAATATATATATCATGTTGATAAAGACGCTGCTCACGTGATGTCTGTGAGCTGTCTGTCTGCAGGGCTCGCAAGATCGATGTCCCGGGGGCTATTGTGTTTTTCAGTCGAGCTACCAAAATGTTTCACTGGCCTGCCGACCCGCTATCGTAAAGTAGAGGGCTTCTGTTGTTGCAAATGGAACGCCATAAAAGTTTTGAATTTGTTAAATAGTATAAGAAAAGTCTTAATTATAATTTTAAAAGTCAGTTAGGGACGGAAAGACGAATCACGATAGGGCTGGATAAAACTTCTAAAGGCAATGATGTCATTGAATAAATATGAGCCCTGCACATTTTAAAGTCAAAACGCAGCACTGATGTCTTTAAATGAATTTATCTGAGTAGAACCGACTGTCCTCAGAAACGTGTCGTTGGCATTTTCATTTCATGCTGATAAAACAGCGTTAAAGCTGATTTGTATACAGCCGTTACTAGGGAAACGATAATATTTCAGCGCTCCTAAAGCGCCCCCTTGTGACAGAATTTTTAATTTTTTAGAATTTTTTCCAATAAATTTTTCAGCTGTTTGTTTTTATGCAGCAAACACATAGGGTTTTTAATGTGCCTTCTAAAAAATCTAAACAATTAAGACAGTAATATTTATGTTTTAAATAAATATGATAAATTATATACTTGATTTATCCCTTTTAATGGTATAAAGGCTGAAATGAATTATAAATCATGTCATTTTATGACCTAAAATTCTACCTTACATTGTCCAACCCCACCCATTCTGTTCATTTTACTTGTGCAGCTCTTAAAAAGGATCTTACATTCCTTTAAATTGATATTTAAAAATTCTGCAGATACACTAAAGAGTGAAATAAAATTCCTTCCTTGATATTTGTTTATATTTGTGTATTGAAAACATATTTGATTGACATTTAGACTCCTGTTTGAATTTCTATATTTAAAAAAAAAAAAATTAAAAAGCTTTTTTATTTGGGCTAGTTCAATTAATTTTTGGGCTACCAAAATGTAAAGAGTACCTGAGACGTGACTGAAATGAAGTAGGCTATGTACAGTATACATTTCTACACCTGCTGTTAATGTTTACAAAGGTCACATAAGAATATTGCCCATAGGTTATTTTAAAAGTTCAAATGTATCAGAATAAACAAATTTTATGTTTGATTTGTGTTATGCATGATAATTGAGCCTCTAACATAATACCTAATATGGTAAATGTGATATCCTAATTATTAATAAATAAATTAAATAATTAAATAAATCGCAAAATTTTTCGCAAATTTCTAGGACTTGCCACCACAAAATTTATAATTTTCATCGCAAAAATCACAAAAAAAAAATCGTGAAATCCTGGAGGGACTGGTTTACGCTGCAGCCTGCAGATATTATTTATTTCAGAATTGTGATGCTTATGATGTAAGGGTGAAACATGAGGTGATGTGAATCTAGAAGTTTCATTTGGAACTGTAACTCTTTCAAAACAGTCATGCTGCAACCCATCCATTTTAACAGTTTCAACTGATTTAACTCATGCATTATTACTACATTTCTTTTAGAATGGTACCCTATGACTTTGTATTTGTTAAGGCATAAAGCTTTGTTATGCATTGTTAAATGTTCTGGTTGTATGTCAGAATTAAAACATTCAAAACAAGTCGGAACTTGAATGAAGTTTACTGAATAATCTTTGATGCATTCCTTTATGTGATCAGTCTGTCTGACTGACCAGCAAATTCCAGAACTGTTAATACTAAAGCATATACAATTGCTGCTAACCAACATCATCTTGTGTATTGTAATCTCAAAGATTTTTACATCACTGCTCCACATAAAATTAAACATGGTAAATCACAATAATATAATATTTAAAAAAGTACATGAATGTTGATTACATTAAAAAAATAATGCATTAAGGTAAAGTACATAAAAAGAGATAAAGATTAATGTGAACGAAGATGTCTGTAACTGTCATCCAGATGTTGTTCCAAAGTGTTAAATCCTGAAAAATGCAAGGAAAATGATTAGTGTGTTTTAATTAAACACTGCATCCAGTTTCACAAATGGTTAGTACAAACACACCGTTATTCATACACTGAGTTCTCGTGGTATATTCATCATTACATAAAGCTATAATAATAAAGGCAGGGTCAGTGCTAAGTGGGAGCTAGACTGGGCAGAGGACACCCAGCGTTGTTAAACAAAAACATGGCAATGAACAGAATTCTTTCTTCATTTTGGCCAATATAGGACATTGTGGCTAACACAAAACAGCATCTTTGACAACACTATCTGTTTTCATAGCAGCCGCTGGCTTAAACTGGTCACGTTAACGAGTGTGTCTAAACGACCGATTTTACCTTTAGTTTTTAAGCAATCAAAATAAAACAATACACCTTTACTAGGCTAGTTACAAATGAGACGATCAACAGCTAAATCGTATCTGAATTCTGGAACTGGACTCGCGCTGATGAGGTAGCGTAAGATAGGCACGCCCACAGCGGGTTATGATTGGTCGATCGACAGGCTCAAATCTGATTGGCTAAAGTGTACGAGTGACCCGCGTGGGAGGAGTTTGCTGCCAGGAGAGTCTCAAAAACACACACGCAAGTCTAAAAAATACACACGTAAAAAAGCTATTCACACACTCACAGTCCGTGATACACTGGTGATTTTTAAACATTCAAAATTGTTGTACACAGTTGTAAATCTGTGAATTGTGTTTTGCAATTTGTGAAACGTATTTTATGAATTTATATTCTTATTTTTTGCACGTGAATTTTTTTTGTGAATATATATATATTTTTTTGTGCACGTGAATTGGGACACGCATGTGTGCATCTTGTATTGTGCGTGAATTATTAATGAGACTAATCTGCTTCCATACTCCTAAGCGGAACAAACGCTCAAAAGTCTGGTTGTATTTCACCAAAAAAGACGAAAATAGGGCAACTTGCAATACTTGCAGCGTAGATATTTCCTCAAAGGGAGGAAATACCACTAACATGCTAAAACATTTGCGCACACAGCATGCAATAACAATAAAAGAATGTTGCGTTTTCGATCCGCTCCGGACTAACAGTTCTCAACCCAGCAGCGGCAGCAGCAGCAACAACGTTATTTCCTCGGCTAATAAAACTGATATTTAATAACTAATAACTAATTAACTAACAAACACTGCCATCATATTAGCTGTGTAAAACTTGCTGTTAGTAACGGTTAACGTTAAATGAACGCCTTCTCATGCATTACATTTTGATGACCATCACATAAGTCCAGAAAGATCACGTATCGTTCCTGAAAAAGCAGATATACTTATTTTTTTGCAAAATAATTGTTAAATCTTCATAGCAAGCTGATGGTTGCAGATTTGCAAAATGCACAGTTCAGCTGCATTTTACACTGTATTGTATTTGTCACTGGCTGACAGTTCTATTTTTGAGTTCATATATATCCTTTTAAAAAGGAGAATTTTAATTTCTATTAGAAAATGTTGGACATTCTTGTAGAATTGCCACAAAATAATTTATGTTGTATTTTGTAAATTTTACAGAAGAATATTTATTTTATTATTTAATAAATTTTCTCATTGGTGATGGTGATGCTAATCAACAATTTGTTGTCTCTTTTCTTCTAAATGAGAATCGATAAGGGAATCGATAAAGAATCGAATCGTTAAGCAGAATCGAAAATGGAATTGGAATCGTAAAAATCTTATCAATTCCCATCCCTAGTTCTAAACCAGTGAAAGCTGTACACATTTGTGGGTTATTCCTGGGATTCGGTTCCGTTTGTGTCCCCAGTAAAGATCATAATATATTGCCTTAAAATTTTGAACAATATAAATTTTAAAGTTGTCTTTGACATAAATAGCACCTTTTGACCTTTAAGTCTTTTTTGTTTGTTTGTTTTAATAATTCTAAACATTTTACAGCATTTTAAACCTCCAAATATTACCATTTTTCCTATGTCCCCAGGTCTGTGTCTGCCTTTCAGATGATAAATGCAACACTTAATATAAGCTATATTTTATATCAGCCATCTTATATACAGTCAAGCCCGAAATTATTCATACCCCTGGCAAATTCTGACTTAAAGTTACTTTTATTCAACCAGCAAGTTTTTTTTTGTTGTTGTTTGTTTTGTTTTCACAGACGTCTCCCAGAAGATAATAAGACGATGTACAAGAGGCATCATTGTGGAAAAAAAAATATTACTCATCTTTTATTTACATTTGAACAAAAAGTGGCATAGCCAAAATTATTCATACCCTTCTCAATAATCAATAGAAAAGCCTTTATTGGCTATAACAGCAATCAAACGCTTCCTATAATTGATGACCAGCTTTTTGCATGTCTCCACTGGTATTTTTGCCCTTTTATCTTTAACCATGAGCTCCAACTCTTTCAGGTTGGAGGGTCTCCTTACCATCACCCTCATCTTTAGCTCCCTCCACAGATTCTTAATTGGATTTAAGTCAGGACTCTGGCTGGGCCACTGCAAAATGTTAATGTTTTTGTCTGCTAACCATTTCTTCACCAGTTTGGCTGTGTGTTTTGGGTCGTTGTCGTACTGAAATGTCCACTGGTGCCCAAGGCCAAGTTTCTCTGCAGACTGCCTGATGTTGAGAATTTTGATGTATTGCTACTTTTTCAATTCAATTTTTGTTTAATCTGACCATAAAACAGAAGACCAGAAGTGTTCTCCTTTGTCCAGATGAGCATTTGCAAAGGCCTAGCGGGCCTAGTGTGCCTTATCTGGAGAATTTGTGTCCTCGTTGGTCTGCGTTCGTGGAACCCAGCAGTGTGCAGTGTCCGTTGGACTGTCTGCCTTGAGATGTTGCCACCAGCAGAGCCCAGATTCATCAGGATGGCCTTGGTGGTGATCCTTGGATTATTTTTTTTACCTCTCTCACTATCCTCCTGGCCAGCACAGGTGTCACTTTTGGCTTCCAACCACGTCCTCTGAGATTTTTTACAATGCGTAAAGTCTTGTATTTTTTTAATAATACTTTGCACTATAGCCACTGGAACTTCAAAACATTTTGATATGGTCTTATAGCCCTTTTCTGACTTGTGAGCAGCCACAAGGCGTAGCCGCAGGTCCTCAGTGAGCTCCTTTGTCTTAGTCATGACTGTCCACAAACCAACAGCAGAGAGTTTCTGTTTTTCACCTGTTGAGTTGATAAAAACAGCTGTTCCCAATGAATCAGGGTAACTAGGATGCTTTAGAACAGCTTGGACTATTTGGAATGGTATAGAACTTTGGATTTTCCCATAGACTGTGACAGTTTGCAAAGGGTATGAATAATTTTGGACATGCCACTTTTTGTTCAAATGTAAATGAAAGCTGAGAAATATTTTTCCACAATGATGCCTCTTGTAGATCATCTTATTATCTTTTGGGAGAAGCCTGTGTCATTTCCGGTCAAAAAAATAAAAATAAAATAAATAAATAAATAAATAAAAAAACTTGCTGGTTGAATAAAAGTAACTTCAAGTCAGAATTTGCCAGGGGTATGCATAATTTCGAACTTGACTGTATATATAAAGTTTTTAGCTTTTCCCTTAAGTATTGTCCACCCTATTATATTTAAACACACACACACACACACAAAAAAAAAAAACATGCAATTCTTCATTTGACAATCCTTCTGGTCAAAATGTCCACTCTGGGCACTGAATCCCAGGAATTACATTTGTCAGCGTCATTTTATGTTCTGTCCTGAGAGAAAATGTGGAACTTCATTAATAAAAATTAAGGTATGCATTACATTGTATTTCTAATGTATAAATAGAAAAATGTCCGTAGTTTCCCAGCAAATCCCAAAAACCCAAAAAAACCAAAAACTTGGGTCAAAATACAGCATGTGTTCTGTCCAATATTTACCCAGCGCTGGGTTGCCAAATAACCCAGAATTTGTAATTTTTAACTCAGCATTTTTTAGAGTGTACGCATCACACCACTTTGGAAACGAGATGTCTGGTGAGTGGTGTTAAAAGCTTACTTCGTTGAATTTGAAAGTAAAATACCCACCCACTAAACTCGGCCCTAAACCTGAACGTACCCATCCACTGAACAAAATCAATCATGAGATAAAAAAACACATTAAGTGAAGCAACTGTACCATTTAGCGTGCTATTTTCACATCTTTCATCGTGACTCATGTTTCACAGGACTTGAATCCAGCACTATGCATCGCAGGCACAAAACTGTAGACGGTGATATTCAAAGCATATTGTTATCTTCGAAAATTGGATGCAGGTGTGAAATTATATTAGTTTACCGATTATGTACTATGGTAAAAAAAAAAGTGTTTTAAAGTTATGTAGTCTCGTGCAAGCACCCAATAGTCTATATTAATTACAATCTTCTCATGTGAAAAAGTATAAAAGTTGGTGTTTCACTGCCAGTTTTATATGCAGGTAATTTTTTCCCCCACAAATGAGCCCATGTTGGGATATAACCATATCTATCCATCTGTGAACCTAGATTTTTTCTTCTTCTTCAAAATAAGATGTCAGCAATTTTCTGAAATGTTTCATAGTGAAAAGGGTGAAAATGTAGAGACATGATGATATGGGATATGATGCCTTTCAGTGCATTTCAAGCATGAAGTTATAAAATCGACATTTTTTCTGAGAAAAATAAGGCCTGTTCTGTCTGTTGTTATGCTCAAAACACCACAAGATTTCACACAGTATGTTTAAAGAGAGAATTGTCTTTTCTTTTCCAATAGCCCAAGGACACATTTCCTGAAAACTATAAACCACAAACTATGCTTTGCAAACCTCAGACCTCTTTCCAAAATATATGCAATTGAATTCAGACTTTGCCTTCAGATGGCACACCATGAAATACAGTTACATGAACACCCATCACACACTGAGAGACACAATAAGCCCTTACTAAAAGGAAACAGGCCTTTCAGAGTGAACTATATGCATTTTGAACATTTCAATATCAAGCTACTGTAATCTACATAAATTGCAGGAGAAAGAACACACGCATTTCAAACTTTACCCGAGTGTGCAGAATGTTTTTCTTTCTTGCTTTCTCTGCAGGAAAATTCTCTGGTTTGAAATTAGTGTTTGTTTCAGGGTTAGACTTACAGACATCAGAAGAAATCGTGCAGAAAACAAACAAACTGCTCTTTGAAATTCTGTGACTCTGGGTGTCCAGAGGGGATATTGGTTTTACTGTAAAAGCGAGGGACCCAAAGCGTGACTGTGATTTTTCCTATGAATATCAATATGTGTAAGGCTTAAAGAAAGCACTTATTCTCCTAACACCTGTCTTAAATTATTTATTGTGGACACTATATGTCAAAGAGAAAAGTTCTTTAAGTAGATAATTAAATTCTTATGCTGATGCAACGCATCTCCCTCGCGGCCTATTCTTCTGTTATGTCTAAATGTCTAACAGCCGCTGGCGTCTTAATCTCATTGAGTCTGATGACCTCCTCAGCCTTGATGGAGGGAAGATATAGATTGTTTTTCTCTCCAGTCTTTTCATTCACACTGAGTGTTTATATTCAAGTAGAACCTCAGCAAACTCAGTGAACTGAGCTGTGCAGCCCCGGACGTCAATTAAGAGCACTGGACCCACGAGTCACCGTGCACCTGCATTAACACAGATAATGAACCTGAGGCACTTAATGAACTGTATTGTACCATGAGTCTATTGTAACATAAATAATTGGATGATGTCTATTTTTGGAAGCTTTTAACATATCACATGTTAGAAGAAATCGGTTTGGTTTTTGCATATCCTGTTCCTGTGTTCACTCCAAACACTTAACGCACATTTTTCTGTCTTATACAGGAATTGTAAGAAATGCTGAAGTCGGATTGTGAGTTATGACTGGATTATAATGGTTGCTTGTTTGGATGCACCACAAATACCCAAGAGAGCTAAAGTTGTGAAAACTGTCAAAGTATTATATTTTGCTTTAAAATGGGCTCTTTGGCCTGTAAAAAAAGTTGACAAGCCCTAATTTAAGATCTATGGTGCAATTGTAAGTGTGCTTAAAGGTGGTATTTATTAAACTAAATTATGATAATGAAAAATAATTGTCCGGAAGGGATGCTTTATATATTTATTTATGCACTTTTGCATTTGTAGCAATTTATCAATGAGAAAATTGATACATTGCTTAATATATCAGCTCAAAAAACTATAAATACTAAAATATATATGTGCGTATGTATTTTTAATGAGATCCACCTTTGTTGAACCTGTTGCAGAAGTTAAAGTATAGTTAAAGGTTAATCAATTATACATGTGTTTTCTTAATCTGAAAGTACAGTTGGGTGGTGAATATCATGTTGGAGTCAGAGATAGAGTTATGATGTAGCCTTTGAAAACAAAGTGTAGATCATGCACCATGGCAGAGATGTCAAGAATCATAAAGTCTGCTGTTATGTCATGCCATGCCATGCACAGTGTTGCATAAATGCTTCATAAAGCTGTCGTGTTTGGTTAATGCATGTTTCACCGTCAACTGAGCACACATAATTTATGACTGAGGTAATGTCCATGCAACGCTTTATAGAAGGAGGGAAAAGAGACAGGCCCAGTTAAGAATAAACAATCTACAGTATCTCACAAAAGTGAATACACCCCTCAAATTTCAGCAACCATTTTAGTATTGCTCCTTGTCTTCTCAAGGGGCAATACTATAGAAATGAAACTTGGATACATTTTTGAGTAGTCAATGTGCAGCTTGTATAGCAGTATAGATTTATTGTCCCCTGAAAATTACTCATGAAATAGCTGCCAGCAAAAGTGAGTACACCCTAAGTGATAACTGCAGTGTGTTGTTTAACCATGCAAAGCCATGTGTCCCGTTCATCATGTTTATATTTTTGTCTGCTTGACAGGACCAAAGTTGTGTTAAAATTAGGTGCTTTAAGTACAATTTTCTCATACTGACCACTGGAATTGTTGCTCTCCACAAAAATGGCCAAGGCTATTAGAGGTTCCGTAACACCCAGTTACACTACAGTGGTCAGGGTCATACAGGTTCCATTCAGAACAGGCATTGTAAAGGGTCAATCAACGAAGCTGAACACTCATTCTGTGCGTCAGGTGCAAGCTTAAAAAAAACAGGTGCATGAGTGCTGCCAGCATTGCTTTAAAGGTTGCAGAAGTAGAAGGTCAGCTTGTCAGTGCTCAGACCATACGCCACACACTGCAACGAGTCAGTTTGCATAGGTGTCATCCCAGAAGGAAGCCTCATCTGAAGCTGGCTCACAAGATCCCGCAAACAGTTTGCTGAAGACAACCTGACCAAGAGCATGATTTACTGGAACCATGTACTGTGTCCATGTCCTGTTACTATAGACCATTTCAAGGACGTAAACAATAACAAGCGCGTTGGAGCCCTACTGCGCATGTCCGGTCCTGAAGCATTTCCGGTAGCGCTATTTATAGTTAAAAAGCTGCTCATTATCTAATCGATGCTGCGTGCGTGTACATGGGAGATTGCTAAAAGCATATCACATGGATGAGAATGGAAATGTGGCGAACATTTATTCGTACAATGGATGCCATCAGTCTGAAGAAAGACAGTGCAACTTACTTCATGTTTTGTTCCTAAGATATCCGGAGAGGTTGTTCGTGATTAATTCACTTGCATTGCGTGGTCAGTCTGTATTTCTGTTTAAATATTTGTTTTCATTAGAATATTACTTTTCACAATACATATTGTTTCAATACAACACTAAATATATGCTATTAAACTAAGCGCTCAAAGCTGTTATTATGTATTGAATTCATTTCAAAATGTGTTTGGTTTGGTCGTGTTTGTTGCTGTGGAACAGTGCAAGAAGAGGGTATGAATGCTCCGAGTCATCATGTGATCACAAATAAACAAGACGAACGCAATTCAATGCAGGCTACCGTGTTTTGCATTAACCTGTATATCTGCAGATTAATAAATGCCCGCACAAACACACTACATACAGCATTCATAAATGTTTTTATGCACGTATTTACTGTACACACCCACACATTATATATAATGAATACTGGTGTAATGTAAAGGCTGATGCCAATTCAGCTTTGCATACCACATTTTTTATAACAAAAAATCTTTTAAATAATAAATCATGTTAATGAACATAAAAGACTTTTTTCAAAAACATAAAGAAATACTTTGTCCAAACTTTTGACCAGTACTGTATATAAACAAAGAACATTCTCTCACTTTCAACTGTTTTTATTTCCAACACATGTATTGATATGTAAATATTTGTATGAACATAAATGCTTCAACAAATGAAACAACAACAACTGAAACAACATTTGAACTGAAATGGAGTACAAAGGGGGAACAAATGTCAAAAGCAGCAGTCTGTATCTGGCCTGGGGCCTCATTTATAAAACTTTCTTACGCACTGATTTGATCTTAGAGTGTTCGTACGATCAAATCCACGTCAAAGTACAGATTTATAAAAACCGTCTTTGACGTGGAAAAGTACTTATCTCCACGTCAGATTCCAGCTTGGCGTACGACCGTTTCCTTGTGGTAATGCCTGGTATTGCAGATAGTTCAGCCTCACTATAATTTGATTTCTTGCGCTTCTTTTTACTTGCCATTGTCACAGAGTTTTTGATTTAGGAATGAGCTCATTTTATATGTTAATTAATTAAGCAGGGGCGTTTCGACGGCGGAACATTCAGCTGCACACAATTCCAGGATCATTTGTGATTTATAACCGAATGACTGGCGTATGCATGGATTTCGTGGTACGTTCGTTTTCTCTGAATCGCTCTTACGATCAAATCAGAAAAGTTCTTAGATAAAATCAAGGATGGTTTCTACGCAAGTCTTTATAAAGGAGGCCCAAGGTCATCAGTAGCTTTAAGTACTACACTGAATTAGTGAATACTACACTCAAGTTCTCAAACACATCTGGGTGTTCATATGATCAGGGGCCTCATTTATAAAACTTTCTTACGCACTGATTTGATCTTAGAGTGTTCGTACGATCAAATCCACGTCAAAGTACAGATTTATAAAAACCGTCTTTGACGTGGAAAAGTACTTATCTCCACGTCAGATTCCAGCTTGGCGTACGACCGTTTCTTTGTGGTAATGCCTGGTATTGCAGATAGTTCAGCCTCACTATAATTTGATTTCTTGCGCTCCTTTTTACTTGCCATTGTCACAGAGTTTTTGCTTTAGGAATGAGCTCATTTTATATGTTAATTAATTAAGCAGGGGCGTTTCGACGGCGGAACATTCAGCTGCACACAATTCCACGATCATTTGTGATTTATAACCGAATGACTGGTGTACGCATGGATTTCGTGGTACGTTCGTTTCTCTGAATCGCTCTTACGATCAAATCAGAAAAGTTCTTAGATAAAATCAAGGATGGTTTCTACGCAAGTCTTTATAAATGAGGCCCCTGATGTAGTTTGTCACTGCAGAATGATCAGATGTCCTTGGGTGTCTACAGATGATGGCTCTCCTAAGGACAAAAGTAGAAAAACAATTATTTAATATAATGCACAATATTAAAAAAAAAAATAATGCTATTATTGCTTAATACGTCAGTATATGTTGGAATTAACATTACCAAAGCTTATGTGATGGAAAAAATATTCACCATTAACATTACCTTTTGTAAACTACTGCTGATAACTGTTACACAATACCATGTTCAAGTTTACTTTCATGTTACTCACTGCTTTTGTCAACTGACAAGATAACTAGACGACTAATATGAACTTAGTTATAGCCCACATAACATTTAGCAATAAAACAGAAATAAAAAACTTTTTTCACTAACGTTACACACGAATCAAAATGCAAGCTGCATATGTAAACAATGACAAAATGCTACTTTAAATTATACGGCATCATACTTGAAGAGTTAACGTAAAGATATACATATAATCAGATTAATTAAAAACGACATTTGCTTGCCTGAATCGAAATGTGCGCTGTAATATCCTAGAGTTGCTTGTTGTTATCCAGCCTTCTCCTTCACTGCCGCAACTCGGGTGCGTTTCTCGGAAATATACCGTAAAATGCGTCTCATAATGTTAGTTCCAGCCCAGGGGAAGCACACAACCACCAAACGACAAGAATCTAATTTTAAATTACACATTTAAACAGGAGGATTGTATATATTTGACCGCAATCCCACTGTTCATAAAGCGCTTCTCGCCATTGTTTTCAATGCGCTGGATCATTAACCGGAAACTTCCTTCGACCAACGACGTCACTTCCTTAAGCCGCCGAATAGCGCTTGAAATGGTCTATAAGATAAACTTGTTTGGCTCAGATAGTGTCCAGCATGTGTGGCGATGACCTGGTGAGGAGTACCAAGAAAATTGTGTCTTGCTTACAGTCAAGCATGGTAGTGGTAGCATCATGGTCTGGGGCTGAATGAGTGCTGCTGGTACTAGGAATCTACAGTTCATTGAGGGAAACATGGAATATTTTATGTACTGTACATTCTGAAGCAGAACATGATGCCTTTCCTTTCCTAGGCCGAGCGGCAGTTTTCCAACATGATAACGATCCCAAACACACCACCAAGATGACAACTGCCTTGCTAAGAAAGCTGAAGCTGAAGGTGAAGGTGATGGGGTGGCCAAGTATGTCTCCAGACCTGAACCCTATTAAGCAGCTGTGGGGCATCCTCAAGCGTAAGGTGGATAAGCAACTATGCAACTCTGGTCAATTTCATGCCCAGGATGATTAAGGCAGTGCCAGATAACAGTGGTGCTAACACAGTATATTGACACTTTGGACAAGTTCACTCAGTGTAGGGTGTACTCACTTTTGTTGCCAGCTATTTTGACAATAATGGCTGTATGTTGAGTAATTTTTCAGGGGACAATAAATCTATACTGCTACACAAGCTGCACATTGACTACTCTAAAATGTATCTTATTTAGCAAAATGATTGGTAATTTTCTAAAATAAATAAATGTGTATACTTTTTTATCAACAAATGCTTGTCTTGCACTAGCTCTGCGATGCACATTTGCGTCTTCACTCATTGCATAGTGGAAAGGTCATTTGTGGTCATTCTGTGTACTTTGGTTGAAAAAGGTAGGTTAGGGTAAAAAAACTATCTAATTTTCTCCTCAAACTTCAAAATCGCCCAAAATCATAATTTTACCTTTTTTTTTTATAAAGGGCCTTTGATTTTCTTTGCACATTAACTCAGTACTTCAGTACTCTGGTACAGCCTACATCATGCATGCGTGATTGCATAATTCATGAGGTTGAGTATATACATTTTAATGATTTTTTTTTTTTTTTTTTCATTTTCAAAATGACAGATCGTTTCACTAGATAAGACCATTATTCCTCAGCTGTGATTGTGTAGAGTTCTTTGAAGCAGCATTGAATGTTATCTCGTTTTGCTCTTTGTATCTTACCAGTTTATCATTTTTCTGTTTTGAGTGGTAAATCAGCTGTGAATTATACAAATATGGATCTTCCTAGTGTTAAATAATCTTAATTATCAAGGTAATTTTAGCAATTTTACACTGCACCTGAAAACATTTTTCTCTTAATTCTTAAGTAAATATCTGATAGCGATGACCAATCACAATCAAGTATTCCAGAGAACCGCGTAATATTATTTAAGATCCATGCACGCCTCATTTCAGGTCACTGATGAATCCTCATTAGTCAAAGCCATTGAAGTGCTTGTCTACTTGTCTTGATATAATTTGTCCTCAATTATACGGTAGGCGCTTTGAGCCAAATTCATCTGTTCATCTAAACTGTGCTGAGGCTAATCCTTTTCTGTCTTCGTGCCTTCAAAATGTGTTTTGCTAATTGATGAAAGCACGCAAATTTTGCGGCCAAATTGTTTTCCTTGTTCAGGAAGCACCAGAGGCGATTTAAGCACGAAGACTCAGTCCCCTGCAATCTCCTGATGCACCAGCAACATAATTTTTTTTTTTTGTGTGTGTGTGTTTTTGTCTTTGGGATTCAGTTCGCTCAAAGCTGTCAACCCAGCAATGAAAAACCAAATCAGCTCTCTTGGCTGCCATCAAAGTAGAACATTCAACATAAAGAAAGAAGAAAATCAAGAAAGGAAAAACAATAGAGGGTGATTTACTCCCGGTGCTTATTATAAACACAGATTTGTTCACAAACACAGTAATTCACTTACCGTGACTTACCATATAAATGTGAGATGGGCTAAAACAAAGGGTAAAACACTTGCCTATGCAAATAAAAAAATCACTGAGAAGAGATCTTTTTTCCTTCTGGCAAGCACAACCTTCCTACAATAAAACCTACAAACCTCCGCTTTAAGATGAATAGGCAGAGTGGCTCAAATTGATGTTTTTATTTATCAAATGTGAATTTATGATCTCGTAACTGTTGTAGTCCATCTGAAAGCATTTCACTTTTCTTAAGTTTACTGTAAAGCTTTGATGGGCTTGTTTCATCGATCTTTTCTTTTCAGCGTTTATTGTGTTTTCGTTTTCATCCACTTACAATGCTGCATTACTGTTATTACTCACCTCACTTATAAAGAAATACAAAATGCTTTCTGTCTTGTATGGGAGGAGTGACATGTGTAATATCTATGATAGGCTCATTCTGTCATGGCCTTTAGTAGTGGACGAGAGAGGAATGATGAAATACGGGTCGGAGAAAAGCAGAGGGCCGCGGTCCCATGAGCTGGCATGTGACTTGTGCGACTTCTTGTTGCAGTGAATCCTAAATGCACACGCAGACAGAGACAGCAAGCAGGAGAAAGACTGTAGGGAAATCAGTGAAGAAGAGGTTTATGAATAAGAAATGAGAGACAAGCAGAATCTCAAAATACAGTATGTAATTTGAAGATGTGAGTAGCACATATAAATGTTCTATATTGGCAACTGTGATTTTGCCAAGTAGGATATTTTCCTGGGACAACATCCTAGTTCGACCTGAAATAACCTTCTTATGAGCAGATGAGATTTTTTTTTTTTTTGGATTGCCCAACCCTGTTTCTGAAGATTTACCTTCCTGCAGAGTATAGTTCCAACCCTGATCAAACACAACTGTCTGTAATTATCAAGTGCTCCTTTAGATCTTAATTAGTTGGTTCAGGTGTGTTTGATCAGGGTTGGAGTTGAACTCTGCAGGAAGGTACATCTCCAGGAACAGGGTTGAGCACCCCTGGGTTAAAGGGATAGTTTACTTTCATAAGCTGTTATAAAAGGAGGAAGTTTAAAAAAATGCGCAAGCTGTTTTTCCCTTCATATTCTGCAGTAATCCATATGACTTGTGTGATATTGTCTATATTTAAACAAATTATTTCTTTAAAGGGAGTTCATCCAAAAATGAAAATTCTGTCATAATTTAATCACCCTCATGTAATTCCAAACCCATAAGAAGGTTAATCTTCGAAATCTGAGAGAATTCTGTCCCTCCACTGAAAGTCTATGTAACCAAAACTTTGATGCTTTAAAAACTTTATAAAATGATCATAAATATAATTCATATGAGCAGGTACACGTCTTAGGAAGAGATATCCTCACTTTATATGATGAACATAAACATACAATTTGGACATATTTCAATGTTTAAAATGTAAAAATCGCTACATAATTTTAGCTAAAACCATAAAATATTGAATCTTTTATCATGAAGATATTTGTAATGCATTTTTAAGCAATTTAGATTTTTAGGCCCCTTAATCTACTCCCAAATCTAAACCTACCCATTTTATAGCTAATGTAAAAATATATACAACTTAATTGACAAAAATATGACCAAAAAAATAAATAAAAAATAAATAAATAAAAAATAGTAACAATATAGCATCAAACATATTTTTATAGTCACTAGTCCCACTCCTACCTCTAAACCTATTTTATGGTTCTATTGTCAGTCACAGCAAGTCGGAAAATGCCTTTTGTGTGCCATGGCAAATAAAGTGAATAATACATGATAAGTTATTAATTTTAACAGTTTAAAGTGCTTTTAACTTTACATTTTTATTTATTTATTTATTTATTTTATTTTTTTTAGAAGCATAATCTCTATTTAATGTGCTGCTTTAACAGTGGTTTAACCCTCTGGGTTCTGAGGGTGTTTTGGGGGCGCTAAATAAGTTTTGACATGCCCTGACATTTGTGCTTTTTACAGTATCTTAAAAATATATTAATGGCTAAAGTCGAATTGCATTGTAATTAGCACAAATTGGGCTACAATAATATGTAAGCAACATACATGTTTATGTTTTTGAGAAAACGTTTATGCGTGGTTAGTGAAAAACGTCTCTAGGTTACGTATGTAACCATGGTTCCCTGAGAAGGGAATGAGACACCGCGTCCCCTAGGGGTCGCTATTGGGGATACGCCGCAGCGTGACTCGTGTCTGAAGAATGCATATAGAAAAACAACATGAAATGGCTGGCGACAGCGTATGACGTCACCGCGACGCGTCCGTCGCTGCTGGTACGTCACTACCGGGCGACACAGTATAGAGAGGCGCCGGTGTAAACACACATCCGCTTCATCGTCTGAAGCATGGTAGACAGTATAGGGGACGCAGTGTCTCGTTCCCTTCTCAGGGAACCATGGTTACATACGTAACCTAGAGACGTTCCCTTCCGAGGGATCTCTCACCGCGTCCCCTAGGGGTCGCTATTGGGGAACGGTTATACCCATGCCTCCATGCTGAGGGGAGTGCTGGCCTCTAGCAGCAAGCACTTAGTGTCAATTCTGTTTAAAGAATTGCCCTATAGGACGTCGTGACGGCTGTCAGAACGTATCCTCCACGGCCAAAGGCCTGAACTGTTACCCACTTACCTGGATGGGTCAAAGGACCCAGGGCACAGCTCAGGCTTGGTGATTCCTTCGGAGGAACGGCTAAGTTAGACTTAGACTTAACTATACACAGGGACTGCCAGTATTACCGAGTCTAGCTCCCTTGGTGAACAGACTCAAGATAGAAACCGCAGATCTGTCTTAGGACAGAACCGTTCTAGCAGGGGTTACCCTCAGGTAACACACCCTGGATGACAGATGGTCAGGAGATATCTAAGGTGATATCGAGTGGAGTTGGACCCAGGGAGACCGGGGGTTTTAGACCAACTCAAAAATGGGAACGAAGGATTGTGTAACCCATACCGTATAGGATTTTAGAGAAGAACCCAGAAACTTGGTGGGGACTTACCACTTATGTGGATTTTAGGAAGTGCACAGGGATTGCGTGCGCACTTACAACTATTGTGGATTTCAGAAAGTGCCCAGGGTACATCGTGGGACACTTACCCTAATAAAGGGATTTTAGAGGTAGTGATTTTCCCTATTTTGGGGGTTACACCACTAAAGCTCCAGGCTTGTCAGAGATGACAAGCATTTACCAATGCTACACCCCAATCAGGACAGATCCGCAAACTGTTAGTCGACTGATGAAATCATGGAGCTACTGACCATCATAATATTGCGCTTGCCGGAAGTATGGGACAGACGGGCTCCTAACCCTGATTAACAGAGAGGAAAACTAGCCTGCCAAGAGGCAGTGTTGGAATTCACCCTCCCTCAGGAGGGGAGCCTACTTCTTCTGCCACAAGCAGTGCTCTTAAATGGGACACTTCTCAAAAGGGGAGCATTTTTTTCTTTTTCTTTTCGTTTTTTTTTCCTGATTAGTCATGAAGACAGACTCCTAACCCTGAAGACCAGGGAGGAACCCCCGTCCTGACGAGGGGCGCTCATTAAGAACCCTTTCCTCAGAAAGGGAAGAGCCCAGCTTATGCACAAGGCCTGAAGAATGAGAATCAACCTGAACAGGGAGGACAGGCTTCTAACCCAGATGACCGGGAGGAAAACCTGGCTTTGTCAGCGAAAGCAGCACTCTAAATAGAACCCTTTCCGCAAAAAGGGGAGTACAGTACTACTTCGGTCGAAACGACCCTGCCCTCATGTTAACAGGGGGATCGACAGAGACCAGCTGGTCTAGAAGAGGGATTCTAAAAGGAATGGCCTGTAAGTGTTTCAGCGTTAACATGCCAAGAGCAATCCTAAGAAAAAGCTTAGGGAGCTTACCTTGTAGGAGGACAAAAGTCCTGAGTCTAACATAGCTGTAAGGGTAGTTACCGCACGACCTGTGGCGTGGAGGGGATGAACACCACCATGACCGTAATCCGTAGGATCAGAGGGGGAGCATCCGCCGTAGACTCATCATGCTTTCCCTGAAAGCAAAACACAACCTTCGAGGAATGAAGGTTTTAAAAGTGGCTGAGCGCGTCCTTGCCTCTCTAAACTTCTTGACCACCGTCTCGACGGAGGTACCGAAAAGCTCAGAGGGCGAAACCGGCGCGTCGAGGAGAAAGCCCCTTTCTTTCTTTCCAACGTCGGCCAGGTTTATCCACAGATGTCTCTCCGTCGCCACCATACCTCCCATAGCCCTACCCATGTGGGTAGCGGCCTGCTTGGTGGCACGGAGAGTGAGATCTGTGGTACGACGCAACTCTGCCACTTCATCAGGCGAAAGTCCCTGACCTTTATCCAGGTCCCTCAGCAGGTCAGCTTGGTAGGCTTGGAGCACTGCCATGGTGTGCAACGCACCCACCACCTGACCTGCTGCTGCGTATGCTTTGCCATTCAAGCTAGATGTAACTTGAAGGGGCACTGATGGCAAAGATAGGGCCTTGAGAGAGGATGTCTCACCTGTTGAGAGATAGTTAGCTAACGTCTCATCAACAGGGGGCATCTTCTCATAGCCGTGTTCCCGCATTCCCTCAATGTTTGCATAATTAGCAAATTGAAATCCATGAATGCGGGAAGAAAATGGCTTTTTCCATACCTTCTCAATCTCTGAATTGAGATCGGGAAGGAATGGAAGGCTCACTGGAGCCTGGAGGTAATGATCAGACAGGTAGCATTCATCAAGGCGGCCCCGCGGGACCTCCTTTCTGGCACGCTTCCAAGGCAAGTCGAGTCTTGCCGTGGCCAGATCCATAACCTCCAGGAGCTCCTCATACGCAGAGCAGGAAATTTGGGAAGACTCAGCCTCAGTTCATAGGGAGTTTTAGATTGTTTGTATTTTATTTACAACACAGTATAATCAAAATATACATATTGAATGTCAGATACACATTATTGAGCACCCTGATCTAACCACAGAGATGTGAACATACTTTGTCATTTCTGAAAACTTTTAAAGATGTAACTTGTAAAGATGTTGTAAACTTGTAAAGATGTTGATCTATTAATTATGGTTTAAAATAGATCAACAATTTGGACTTTTTTTTCAATAAACACACATACATTTCACAGCATACTTTGTTTTCTATAAATAAATTCAGTGACAACTGTTCCTTCCTATATTGCAATGTTCGGTATTATTTCTATCTTACATCAGGGAAAACACTGTTAACTCTCTTCTCTGTTCTCTTCTTTTTAAAGAATTTTAAACAATGTCCTTGCATGTCCTCTTGGCCAATTTTAAAGAGAGTGAAACTGAGGTAAACTTGTGTGACCTTGTTCGCAGCTCCTTAATGTCACGGATTGGCCAGGTTCTTCCACCTCACTCACCCAACGATCACTCTCACCTGAATTCTAATCACCAGCACCTGCACTTCATCAATCAAGACACCTTCATAAGGCACACGCACACAGTCACCATTGTCCGGGCTCGTTGCTGCGAAAGCGGACTCACTCTACTCTCCTCATCGGATTCTAGAGGTGATCTACAATACTTACCTGTTGTTACTTACCTGTTTTGCCTTGCATTCCAGTCTGTCTCGTCAGTCAAACTCTGCATCCAGCGTGTGTGTGCGCCGTAAGCCAGCACCCAGTCTGCCTCTTCGACATCCTCCGACGATCGTTCTTGCAAACGGGAAGAAAAACCACGTTAACCATTCATCGCCACCCTCACCATCATCTACTATCTGGACAGTTATACTTACCCGGTCCTGCACGCCACCTTCTACATCTGCTCTGCTTTATACAAATAAAACTTTACCAGTTATATCACTCACCTGTTTGTCAGTCTGTTTGTCAACACTTAAAATATTGAGATGTACTGAGTATTCGCCATTCATTTTTAAATTATCATAGACAGAGAAATGTAATCATTTATTTACATGATATGCTTATATAATATAAAACATTATCAATATAAATGGAACAATAAAGGGGATGTTGAGAACTGAGGAAATTTTCATGCTTTTTGTCATCTCATGTTTACCCCTCAAATCAAGCACTTGAATCGTGGTCAAATGTGAAAGATATTTGCATTTTATACCTGCAAACATCCATGATCAAAACTTACCCGAGACTCATTTAACTTCATAAACTTTGTGTTTATTTTAGTCAAACTTCTTTCAGATGTTCAGTGACTGCTGGGTAAATGTTCCACTCCACTTGCTGCAAAGTGATATACTGATATACTGACCCTTAATCACTATGCCATTCACAGTGCCCTTCAAACTAAGCAGAGTTTATAACTAAACACATATACCCTATCAGGTCCACTTTGCAGGGATTTCAAGGGAAGCTGACAGTGTTTCCAATGACAGCAGTACTCTGAGTGATGCTGTCTGCTTGTAAAGCCACAGCATTTTGAATGCTGTTTACGGGTCCTTCATTTCAATTGAGATTACTATCTCAACAGGCATTTAGGAGCACTTTTCATTTATAACACACCTTCAAACTGAGCCTTTAAAAATTCACGGTGTACACTACAGTCTCTGAGATCACAGATATTATATGACAAATGCCTCAGGCTCTGCAGGGAAAACCATAAAAAGCATGCTGCCTGAATAAGCATTACAGAAGTCATGAAAATACAAGGTATGTATTGTTAGTTTTCCCATCTTCACCTGCAGTGCGGTGACAGTAACGACATAACCTGCTGCTTAACTACTATAGTACAATGCATCGTTGTAGAAACCTAACTAGCCATTTACAACTGTTTTCCAAAATAATAGTATCATGGTCGCGCATCCATTGCTTGAACCACTTTGGTTCAACAATAAAGGTCTGCCGTCAATGACGTCAAACACAAGTTATACTAACTAATCAATCTAAGATCACAATTAATGTCAGATTGTTATAGTTTATTTAGACAAAACAACAGAAAACTGTTTTATCATGTTAACATGCAGTATGCAACTCATGTACATTTTTGTAGACCATATGCTGTTTATTCATTCAGCAGCTTTCTTCACAATATAATTTCACTGAAATGCTGCTGTAATGAAAATAGCATTTGAAGACTACTTTATGGCTTTTGTTCTTCACCATTTCATTTATTTGATGTTTGATGTGGGCTCCTTCTTAAGTCATACGGTTCCCTTTCGCCCAATCCTGTTTCTGGAGATCTGCTCTCCTGCACAGTTCAACTTCAAACCCAGTTAACCTTACCTGAACCAGCTAATTAAGTTCCTCAGAAGTACTTGATTATTTTAGACAGGTGTGTTGGAGCAGTGTTGGAACTGAACTGTTCCTGTGCCCAAGAGTATGAAGTATATAAGTCCTCATGTCATAATAATAAGAAGAAACTTGCTTGTAATCACAGTTTGCATGCTGTAGGTGCAAACACACAAGTTTGCAATGCTGTTTGCGAATGTCCATTGGAACTATTGGTGCATTTGAGTCTTGTTAGGTCGATCATATTTATGAGTTGAATGCAATGCCACCGCAGAGTCATTATTATTAGTGGGAAACTCTGAACTTTCTTTAGGCCCTGTGTTTCCAAGTTAAGGTTGTCAGTGAGAAAACATGTCAGGTGCAAAGGGTGCATCTGTATTGACATTAACCTTCTAGTAGTTAATATTAATTAACAATAAACACTGATTAATAACTTAGTAAGTAATAGCATTCAGTTGAATGAGGTAGTTCACCATTATTGTATCTACTTCCAGAGGACTATTATATATGTCACAGGGAGTCAGACTGAGACGTGCGGATCCAATTGCAGCATTTATTGAGAATAGTCAACAGGCAGGAATAATCACCAGGAAAACAGGAACAACGTAGGAAATCCAGGAAACAGTTCAATACACAGGCAATGGTCACAATGGCAGGTAGCAGGAATCGTCAACGGGGTACACAGTCCAGAGTCATACACAGAGAAACCAACACAAGGGAAAACGCTCGGAATTACGACCATAGGGAACGGTAAGACTTCGCAAGGTGGCTGTGTGTGTGTGAGTGGCTTAAATGCAGACAGTGTGATGAGGTGCAGCTGTGAGCAGTAATCAGTAAAGTGAGAGCAGGTGAATGCAGTGATTAGAGCAGTGGCTTGTGGGGAATGAAGTCCATGAAGTGTGGTGCAAGAGTACATGAAGACAAGATAGACCAGATACATGACAGAGCCCCTCCCCAAGGAGCGGCTTCCAGACGCTCTAACCACCTAATGAAACCCGGAGGGTGGTGGAGCGGAGGCGGAACAGGGGGAGGGATGGAGGGCCAGGTCCATGTGGGGGTAATGGAGCTATGAACTGCGGCGGAGCCGACAGAGGGAGAAGCCATGGCGGAGGAAGGGTTGGCTCCTGCATGGGGCCGACCGACGGAGGTGGAGTCGGTGGAGCCCGAGGCGGAACCGGAGAGTCGATGGTCCTGGGCGACACAGAGGATCCGGAGGGCCAAGGCGGAACCCAAGGCTCTGGCGACCCCGGCGGAGATGGAGGTCTGGAGGTACGCAGCGGAGCCGGAGTGACAGAGGATCGAGGCTGTGCCCACGGGAGGGAGGAGGTCCACAGAGCCGGCAGGACGGAGTGACGAGGCGCAGCCGGAGGAGTAGAGTCCAGAGGCGAAGGTGGGGCGACGACTGACCGGGGCGGAGCCGGAGAGACGATGGAGCCCGGAGGAGCTGGTGGGCCGACGGCCGACAACGGAGACGAGGGAGCACAGAGCCGGGGTGGAGCCGCAGGGTCGGAGGGCCGAGGTGGAGTCCAGGACTCTGAGGCTGGAGGTGATGGTGAGGGATCCTTCAGTCTGGACACCGATGGAGACTGGCAGTCCCACGGCAAGTCCTCTGCACCGAAGGTGGGATGTGGGTGAGCAGAGGGACTGTCAGGAGACAGAGGTGGCGGGACTGGAGCAGCAGGGAGGGCGGGTGGGAACCCACACAGTCCATACATGGCCTCCGTGACCAGAACCGGGCAGACAGGAATCTCAGGACGACTGGATGGAACCAGCGGAGGCTCTGGAAGACTGGGCTGAACCAGCAGAGGCTCTGGAAGGCTGGGCGGAACCAGCGGAGGCTCTGGAAGGCCGGGCGGAACCAGCGGAGGCTCTGGAAGGCCGGGCGGAACCAGCGGAGGCTCTGGAAGGCCGGGCGGGACCAGCGGAGGCTCTGGAAGGCCGGGCGGGACCAGCGGAGGCTCTGGAAGGCCGGGCGGGACCAGCGGAGACTCTGGAAGGCCGGGCGGGACCAGTGGAGACTCTGGAAGGCCGGGCGGGACCAGCGGAGACTCTGGAAGGCCGGGCGGGACCAGCGGAGACTCTGGAAGGCTGGGCTGGACCAGCGGAGGCTCTGGAAGGCTGGGCTGAACCAGCGGAGGCTCTGGAAGGCTGGTTGGAAGACCAGCTGCTCGAGCCGACAGCAGCGGTGGGTCCTCCACGCTAGACATTAACCTTTGCCAAGCCGTGGTAAAATGTGGGTGCTGTGGTTCTGGGCTAGCGGCCATCTTGTGTGGTGGCTCTGAGCTGGAGTTTACTGTGGGGACATTGTTGTCGTCTTCTTCTTGAATTCCCACAGTAAAAAGAGAGCCACTCATTTGCAGAGCAAAGTCAATGTACGTTTGTAAAGTCCAGCCAGGTTCGAACATGGGCATGAGTGAAGCTAATGGCTCTAAGAGTCCTCCCCGAAAGAAAATCATCAGGCACTGCTCATCCATCGTAGACCGATTAGCCAATTCAATGAAGGCCATAGCATAATCCTCAATTGTCCGCTCACCCTGCTTGAGAAGCATGATCTGTACCGTGGAGTTCGTGCTGGAACCGGATGACATCATACTCGCTGCTGGATCCTTGTAATGGCGAAGTCTTCTGTCACAGGGAGTCAGACTGAGACGTGCGGATCCAATTGCAGCATTTATTGAGAATAGTCAACAGGCAGGAATAATCACCAGGAAAACAGGAACAACGTAGGAAATCCAGGAAACAGTTCGATACACAGGCAATGGTCGCAATGACAGGTAGCAGGAATCGTCAACGGGGTACACAGTCCAGAGTCATACACAGAGAAACCAACACAAGGGAAAACGCTCGGAATTACGACCATAGGGAACGGTAAGACTTCGCAAGGTGGCTGTGTGTGTGTGAGTGGCTTAAATGCAGACAGTGTGATGAGGTGCAGCTGTGAGCAGTAATCAGTAAAGTGAGAGCAGGTGAATGCAGTGATTAGAGCAGTGGCTTGTGGGGAATGAAGTCCATGAAGTGTGGTGCAAGAGTACATGAAGACAGGATAGACCAGATACATGACAATATACAAGTACAAAATTATTGTGAGTAATGCATAGGTATGACTAAATATAGTAGTGAAGATCCTAAGTCATTCAGAAGGAATTACTAATTATTTGAATCAAGTAAAAAACATGATAACTCCATAGTAATGATGGTTTTTGGATTGGTTGTTTTTGTATAGTAATGACTTAAATATTACCACATCCTTCCAAAGGAGTTACCAATTATTTGGATCAGTATTTTAAAGTGAAGATCATGGCAAACCAATAGTAATGATTTTAGTGTTACCAAATCAATTAGAACAAAGTACTATCTAAAACCTTTCAAAAACCTCAAACGCTTAAAATGACTTCATGGTAATTTCTAGTGAGAAAGCATGATCTTAACTAAAGGATTTGATAATACTTGAGTCATAGTAGTCATAGTTGGTTATCACACATTCTTCACTTTAGAATTATATATTATGCATATATGACCCTGGACCACAAAACCAGTCATAAGGATATATATATTTTTTTGTATAAATATTTTTGTTAATTGAGATTGAGGTTGCCCTAAAAAGTTGTCCAAAGTGAAGTTCTTAGCATTGCATATTACTAATCAAAAATTAAGTTTTGATATATTTACGGGAGTAAATTTACAAAACATCTTAATGTAACATGATTTTTACTTAATATCCTAATATTTTGTGTCATAAAAGAAAAATAGATCATTTTGACCCATACAATGCATTTTTGGATATTGCTACAAAGATACCAGTGCTACTCGTTTTATGGTCCAGGGTCACATATAAAGTAGCCCTTAGTAGTCCTCTGGAAAGTATGAAAAAATAGTAGTTATTGATTAGTTAATAGGGAACAACCTGTTATTACTGAGTTATATTAATTAATATATAATAGATTATTTTTAGTTAATACTAGTTACTAGAATGTTTATATTACATTAGTCATTGTTTCCTGTGTCTATTCATTATGTGTTACCAAAAAAATATTGTAAAATTTTATGTTGCCATCTTCCTCTGACTAAAGTGACTTAAACACGCTTGGCATTGTAACCTATTGCCAGCAGTTTGATTGACAGGCGATTTGACCAATCATAATGCAGAATCTGCCATTTTGTCCAACTAACAAACAAACCAGACAAAAAAGTAAATTAACATCAGTGCAATTGAACTTGAAAAATGGTGTGTATTGACCTTTCCACGATTGAAATGAGATGCCTTCTGATGTTCATTCATGTCTATTTTGTTCTTTAACTAGTAAACAAGAAGAGATGATAGGTTTACGTGCCACTTAGACTGAGGTGCGACAGCCATCTCTCATGATACATTATACAGCTATGAAATTGTATTCATTGTTTGAATTTGAAAAAAATGCAACATTTAAAAGCTGAGACTTGGTTTCATAACAAAAGTTACCTGTTCTGTCTTATCAATTGGCAAATAGTGTGTTTCCTCTTTGCACCGCAATGTATTTCTCACTGCGTGACAACATGATATGTGGCGTGAGAGTGCTATGATTTATTGGACGTAGCAACAAGTATGTAACTAAAGAGGGTGGGTCTTTGTAAAGGGTACAACTTCCCAACTCATAAATACAAACTTCTCAAGAGAACTTGAATGCAGCATAGGGATTCTTGTAACACAGCATATGCTGGTTAGGTAGGTTTTGATGCTGGGATGCTGGTCCTTAGCTGGTTTATTCTGGTCCTTTGCTGGTTTATGCAGGTCCTTGACCAGCAACATGACCAGCATGAACCAGCAAAGGACCATCATAAACCAGCTAAGGACCAGCATCAAAACCTACCTAACCAGCATATGCTGTTTTTTTTTTAACAGGGTATGGTAGTAATGACAAAACTTTTGACCATAGTTGGCTACTGATGCTTTTGGGAAATTCCCTCCAATTGGCTGTATTTTGTGACCACCTCATCATGACCTATTTTCACATTTCAGTATGGACAGACTAATAGAATTTTTTTGGATCACACCTGGTTATTATTAGGAACAGGTTTGACAAGAATAGCCTACTGTTAAAGGACCAACAAAACAGTCCCATTTGACAAAACCACAACCACCTTTTATATTTATCGTTTTTAATTTTCTTCAAAAAGACTTACAGGTATTCTAGCAACAAACAGTGATTTAGTCTCACGTTACCTCAGAGGAATAATTCATTTTCTTTGATCTGCATCCTGAGACTTTAAATGCTACTTTTATTGACCACAAGGTGACACCAAACACTCACATAAATACCCTTGAGATTAATTTGGATGCCGCTCAAGAGTTTATACTCACAGCATCCTATAGATTTAGTGCTTCACTATATTTAGCTTGGGAAAAAAGAGAAAATTATGAACACTTACATGGGAATGCTGACAATAAGCTGTTCGTTGCTTTTGACCCAAACCACAAAGCTATTTTCCCCTACACTGCAGTTAAACATGAAAGCTCGGGTATCTCTCTCTCTGTGTGTGTGTGTGTGTGTGTGTGTGTGTGTGTGTGAAGAAAGCCCTGTGTCAATACATCAGTTATCACAGCTGACTGCCTCCTCAGCTTCCCCTTTATGACACCATGCCATTTTCTGACTCTCAGCTGCTGAAAGAAATAAAAGCCGCAGATGGCAAACAAGGCAGTGCTGCAAAATGCATAGGATCCTGTAATGAGTGTTTAGCGCATTACAGAATCAAAAGATCCACCCCTTTTTCTGTACATGGACCCTACCAATGGGCAATATTTTTGTACGCCTCCTCCCACCATTTCAGCCCAAATTAGAGAAGCTTGCCAGCAAACTCCCATTCTCAGATAATGAAGATGTAGTCCCAGCTCACCTGGAAGTGCCTGGAAGGTGGGAGGTGACAGACGGGCGACGCAAGCTTCCATATGGCCACCCTCGCCTCACCTTCACTGCTCCCATCAGCCACTCTGATCCGAGACCTCCTCGCCCCCTCCTTCTCTAATCGCTCTGCTAACTATTACAGCACAGACGCTGTTCCCGGATCAGCGGAAAAGGCCAGGCTCTGCTTGAAGCCCACTCCATTACAGGTCTCAGTTGGAAGTGTGGAGGTAAATGAGAATCCGATGATGGATCGGGGTGTGTGGGGGGATGCTGTGGGCGGTATATCACAGCCAGTGTCCTCGGCATATCCGTGTCGCTCCACCTCTCATTACTGTAATGAACTCAAGGGAGTACACAGGCACTGCGAGGGACCCACAGGCTGCAATCTGTTTGATTAGCGCAATTTACAAATTACTTGAGTCTCTGCTACCGTTCTTAGACCATGGCATTCATCACAGACTGCTTCACTTACTAGATTACGATTTGAATTAAATAAATAAAGGAGTTCATCTAATGCATGGCTATGCGTAAGAAAAGGCAGCTGTGCATAGAGGCGATAATCGGTTATGGCTACTGTGTGTCTCTATAGATAAGCTGAGATTTGCATGAAAGGATATAATGTTTTATGTACCGTGCATCGTGCAATTACCGTTAGCGGTATTTTCTCTCTTGATCCGGTGCGTTTTAACGCCAATTGATGGCTGGATCAATAAACAAGCAGATAGGGTTTGAAACATAATTATAAAAATAAATCATTTCAGAGACTAGACATTTTTTTCAACTTGTTTGTAGCAGCTGCTTAGCTGGAATATGCAAATTATTGTTTGCATATGTATAGATGAGTCAGTGTTTGCTTAATATGCAAATAATGCATCTGCAGGGTAATGCCTCAGGTTCATTCTTTCTCTCTGTGGGTTTTAAAGGCACATCTATCAACACAAGGTGACAAGTCTGAGTCCAATTATTCAGATATAATATTCTTGAGTAAATATAGAGACTTTTTGTGTGCGTTTACTTCTTTTTGTTTGAAAATCCTTCTATAAATTAAAAGGCACTTGATTTTTTTCTTCTTCTTATACAAAGCAATGATATTTGTGCATTTTAAGTGTCACTTAAGTCGAAATATGTGCGTTTAACATACAAAGTGTGTTTTGGTTGTTTTAAATTGAATTTATAATTAACTACATTTATCAAGTCATTTATTTCTTTATTTTCCTATTATTACAGTAATTCATTAACTAATGAATTTCATTTCAGCAGGTTTGGGGCTAAATACCACATAAATCTGGGTAGTAGTGATAACACTGAAACACAATAAGCAAATATTTGTCTCCCAAACAAGAGAAAAATAGCACTTTATTTATAATAAACCTAAAATGACAGTCTCGTTTGGGTACAGCTAAAGAAATCTCTCTAAAATAGCCATGTATTTCAGAAAAGAAGCCCCAATTTGAGCCCAAATGCATTTGCACATGAGCTTTACCAGGCTTATCGCTGTGGCACTGTGAATGCCTCATGGCAAGGTCAACAGACCAGCAGAGTCAGCTGGACGCTTTTTTCCGCTTGCTCTGCAGGGCGGATGAGGTGTCCAAAACCAAACATGACCATTGGGCAGTGTTTACATCCTTAAAAAAGGACACACTTCATATAATGAATTGTTTAGAAGGCACATTTTTCTGCCTCCATGACTTCAGCGGATGAATGCACTCTGTTTTCTCCATGCTCTACTACTAAAGGTATAGAAACAATTTTCACTCAGAAATGTTGGTAACACTTTCTATGGAGCCCCTATTTATAATATATTATAAGGGTATTTCTAAGGCATCATAATATGTTATATCACCTCATGAATAATAATAACAACAATTCTAATACATTATAATACTTCAGTGTTTGAGGTTATAACTTTTAAGATTAAGATTATTTATAACACAAATGGACGCCATATTATCTACTTAATTTATAATAGACTATATCATATTACATTTTTTTTTTTTTACATTATAATACGTTTTATTTTGATGGTCCCCTTAGTCTATTGACTATAAGCAACTTTCCAACTATATGTTTGTCTCCAGTTTGTCTTTTGGTGAACCATCAAAATACAGTGTAAGCCTATATTTAGCATCCTACTAATAATAAGTACTGCTAAATGACATGCAGTTGCTGAGTTACTTATTAAAAGCTGTCTAAAGGGTACCATCAATAATCAAACTGATAATATAAATAATGGACCACAAAACCAGTCTTAAGTCGCTGGGGTATACTTGTAGCCATAGCCAAAAATACATTGCATGGGTCAAAATTTTTGATTTTTCTTTTATGCCAAAAATCATTAAGAAATTAAGTAAAGTTCATGTTCCATGAAGATTTTTTGTAAAATTGCTACTGTAAACATATCAAAATGTAATTTTTGATTTGTAATATGCATTGTTAAGAACCTAATTTGGACAACTTTAAAGGTGATTTTCTCAGTCTTTTAGATTTTTTTGCATCCTCAGATTTCTGATTTCAAATAGCTGTATCTCGGCCAAATATTTTCCTATCCTAACAAACCATACATCAATGGAAAGTTTATTTATTGAGCTTTCATATGATGTATAAATCTCAGTTTTGTCAAATTTAACCTTATGACTGGTTTTGTGGTCCAGGGTCACATTTACAGTATGTCATATTACACATTCATCTGATCTGATACCTGATCTTATGGCTCTTTAAGAAATAATATACTATACTATAATATACTATAATGCCTTAAGAATACTCTTATAATATATTATAAATACAGGCTTCATAGAAAGTGTTACCTTGTGTTACCAATTTTCTCAGAATGTACATTTAATATTGGAGTCATTTCTCAATTATTTCAAAACGATTCGTTCTAAGCAGTTCTGAGCTTAAGGTCTGTAAACCCCTCCCTTTCATAAGCCTACTCTGTACTCTGCTCTGATTGCTCAGTTTGCCAAGACTACAATACAATGCATGTCGGAAACGAAACACCCATGAGCATAATTAATGTTTTATTCTGGAGGGTTACTTGTAAACAAAGATGCTATAAGGTAAAAAAAAAAAATGCTTTTAAAAACTTTTTTCTCTCTCCATAGGTGGTGGTTGACCAAACTGTTACGATGCACATTTACCGTCTAACGTGATCACAATTTAATAAAAACATTATAAGTTAGGCCTATTAATTGTAATGTTTTCATTTCAAACAACAAATAAATTATATAGAGAAAGTGAGCAAAGTATCAACAGAGTTTTTTGAAACTCCGAAGCAGTAAAAAAAACATGCGCCACAAAAGGATTTGATTCAAAACGGAAATTCAAAGCACGTATGGTGAATCATTTGATTCAGAATGGGACTTCAATGCATGTATCGTGAATCATTTGATTCAAAATGGAAATTCAAAACACGTATGGTGAATCATTTGATTCAGAACAGGACTTTAAAGCATGTATCGCAAATCATTTAATTTAGATCGGGACGTAGGAGCTGGTGATAAAAATAATTCAGCAGAGGCAGGGATGCATATAGACCACATGGGGGGAAATCCTTCCCATTCCCACCAGCAAATTTGCACCCTGGTTGCAAGTTCCGTCATTACCAACAGAGTTCAATTATTTGTTTTTTCCCAAAACCATAGTTCAAACGAACATTTGCAAACGATGTCGCAAACATACATGGCTGGAACTACAGATCTCAACCTGCGGTCGAGAAGCATAGTTTCTTGTTAGTAAGACATATGGACTTAAACAATCTGCTCTTGGGCACAATAACCAAGCTAACATGCAGTACATTCTATAGCTTTCATTCAATCTAAACTTGTACCGCCATGTACGCTTTGTGACACATTCGATGTGAAATGTCTACTGAGTGGCGCTAAAAGAGTGCTAGATTTTTCCCCCCGAAACAGATGAATGTACATGTGGTATTCTTTATAAGACATTGGTTTTGTACATGTCACCGCAGTTATGACTTGAAATATTCATTAAGTGGCACTATAACTCTAATGCTTTGTGACGTTTTAAAATAATATCTGCACAAGTAACATCTGCACTACACCAAAACCTACGTGATAGTATGAACAAAAGCAAATGTGACATAAAAATGGAATCGCAAGCATGCTGTTTAAACTTGTTTTTCAATCTCAAATCGTTTAGCTCTTTCATCATGAGTCATGTTTTTCATGGGATTTGTACCCAAGGATTCTGCATCCTAAGTACAATTCCATGCCAGCTGAGCTTGCGAGCAAACTTGTTATGTCCGGAAGCAAAACATATGGAGCTGTAATCATAGCTGTGTACAAAAACGATTACAAATGCTCACTGTTTTATCACTTCTAGTGTTAATTTCTGTTGGAAATTGCAGTGATATGGCTTATTGGTACATATTTTGCATCTTGCTGTATGTTTTCATCATGAGATCAGGTAGTAAGTTTTATAGTGTATGTCTTTAACATTACTGATACTGTTTGAATATAGGGCTAATGGATCTTGTGAATGCACTCGCCTCCCTACGGAAGACTAAAACATGTAGCTTTTATTGTTAAACTAATCTGTCATTGTATGTCAGTATTTTCCAGTAACTGGGTCTCTGATTTAGTTAAACCAAGAAAAACCACACCACCCAATTGCAGAGTGAATGAATCAAAGTCAAATTTTACTCAGCCCCTTGAGTACATTCAGAAATACACTGAACAGACAGCTGTCAGTGACATTTCCTATATTTGTATTACGGCTCAACTTGACATCCATTAGGGCTTAATTTACTTTGCCCATGACTGTCAAAAGCGAACGGAGCAGGCCAGAATATATCAAATACTGTGATTGAAGTGAACCAGATAGAGAATGTAGATCATAAAATGTGAGGAAATCTTACAAGGTAAATAATAAAAAATAATGGTTAAAAATAAATGAAAAACATAAAGAAATTCAGCCCTTGAAGCGGCCTTGATCTCTACGAGATGCTGATAGGCAGTATAGAGTCCTTCGGTATCACATAGGTAGGCTGTGAGAGGATTTTGTAAATTCTTTTCTGCAGTGAGCTCGTGTTGTCAGCTCTGCCATCAGCTGCCTGCCACAGGATGTTATATATTGTGGCTTCGTAGAGCATTATGCAGGCCTATTCAATAACATGACT